>NW_026869738.1:1315000-1333060 GCF_905332965.1 Bombus pascuorum | reverse complement strand
AACCCCAACCTAACCCCAACCTAACCCCAACCTAACCCCAACCTAACCCCAACCTAACCCCAACCTAACCCCAACCTAACCCCAACCTAACCCCAACCTAACCCCAACCTAACCCCAACCTAACCCCAACCTAACCCCAACCTAACCCCAACCTAACCCCAACCTAACCCCAACCTAACCCCAACCTAACCCCAACCTAACCCCAACCTAACCCCAACCTAACCCCAACCTAACCCCAACCTAACCCCAACCTAACCCCAACCTAACCCCAACCTAACCCCAACCTAACCCCAACCTAACCCCAACCTAACCCCAACCTAACCCCAACCTAACCCCAACCTAACCCCAACCTAACCCCAACCTAACCCCAACCTAACCCCAACCTAACCCCAACCTAACCCCAACCTAACCCCAACCTAACCCCAACCTAACCCCAACCTAACCCCAACCTAACCCCAACCTAACCCCAACCTAACCCCAACCTAACCCCAACCTAACCCCAACCTAACCCCAACCTAACCCCAACCTAACCCCAACCTAACCCCAACCTAACCCCAACCTAACCCCAACCTAACCCCAACCTAACCCCAACCTAACCCCAACCTAACCCCAACCTAACCCCAACCTAACCCCAACCTAACCCCAACCTAACCCCAACCTAACCCCAACCTAACCCCAACCTAACCCCAACCTAACCCCAACCTAACCCCAACCTAACCCCAACCTAACCCCAACCTAACCCCAACCTAACCCCAACCTAACCCCAACCTAACCCCAACCTAACCCCAACCTAACCCCAACCTAACCCCAACCTAACCCCAACCTAACCCCAACCTAACCCCAACCTAACCCCAACCTAACCCCAACCTAACCCCAACCTAACCCCAACCTAACCCCAACCTAACCCCAACCTAACCCCAACCTAACCCCAACCTAACCCCAACCTAACCCCAACCTAACCCCAACCTAACCCCAACCTAACCCCAACCTAACCCCAACCTAACCCCAACCTAACCCCAACCTAACCCCAACCTAACCCCAACCTAACCCCAACCTAACCCCAACCTAACCCCAACCTAACCCCAACCTAACCCCAACCTAACCCCAACCTAACCCCAACCTAACCCCAACCTAACCCCAACCTAACCCCAACCTAACCCCAACCTAACCCCAACCTAACCCCAACCTAACCCCAACCTAACCCCAACCTAACCCCAACCTAACCCCAACCTAACCCCAACCTAACCCCAACCTAACCCCAACCTAACCCCAACCTAACCCCAACCTAACCCCAACCTAACCCCAACCTAACCCCAACCTAACCCCAACCTAACCCCAACCTAACCCCAACCTAACCCCAACCTAACCCCAACCTAACCCCAACCTAACCCCAACCTAACCCCAACCTAACCCCAACCTAACCCCAACCTAACCCCAACCTAACCCCAACCTAACCCCAACCTAACCCCAACCTAACCCCAACCTAACCCCAACCTAACCCCAACCTAACCCCAACCTAACCCCAACCTAACCCCAACCTAACCCCAACCTAACCCCAACCTAACCCCAACCTAACCCCAACCTAACCCCAACCTAACCCCAACCTAACCCCAACCTAACCCCAACCTAACCCCAACCTAACCCCAACCTAACCCCAACCTAACCCCAACCTAACCCCAACCTAACCCCAACCTAACCCCAACCTAACCCCAACCTAACCCCAACCTAACCCCAACCTAACCCCAACCTAACCCCAACCTAACCCCAACCTAACCCCAACCTAACCCCAACCTAACCCCAACCTAACCCCAACCTAACCCCAACCTAACCCCAACCTAACCCCAACCTAACCCCAACCTAACCCCAACCTAACCCCAACCTAACCCCAACCTAACCCCAACCTAACCCCAACCTAACCCCAACCTAACCCCAACCTAACCCCAACCTAACCCCAACCTAACCCCAACCTAACCCCAACCTAACCCCAACCTAACCCCAACCTAACCCCAACCTAACCCCAACCTAACCCCAACCTAACCCCAACCTAACCCCAACCTAACCCCAACCTAACCCCAACCTAACCCCAACCTAACCCCAACCTAACCCCAACCTAACCCCAACCTAACCCCAACCTAACCCCAACCTAACCCCAACCTAACCCCAACCTAACCCCAACCTAACCCCAACCTAACCCCAACCTAACCCCAACCTAACCCCAACCTAACCCCAACCTAACCCCAACCTAACCCCAACCTAACCCCAACCTAACCCCAACCTAACCCCAACCTAACCCCTAACCTAACCCCAACCTAACCCCAACCTAACCCCAACCTAACCCCAACCTAACCCCAACCTAACCCCAACCTAACCCCAACCTAACCCCAACCTAACCCCAACCTAACCCCAACCTAACCCCAACCTAACCCCAACCTAACCCCAACCTAACCCCAACCCAACCCCAACCCAACCCCAACCTAACCCCAACCTAACCCCAACCTAACCCCAACCTAACCCCAACCTAACCCCAACCTAACCCCAACCTAACCCCAACCTAACCCCAACCTAACCCCAACCTAACCCCAACCTAACCCCAACCTAACCCCAACCTAACCCCAACCTAACCCCAACCTAACCCCAACCTAACCCCAACCTAACCCCAACCTAACCCCAACCTAACCCCAACCTAACCCCAACCTAACCCCAACCTAACCCCAACCTAACCCCAACCTAACCCCAACCTAACCCCAACCTAACCCCAACCTAACCCCAACCTAACCCCAACCTAACCCCAACCTAACCCCAACCTAACCCCAACCTAACCCCAACCTAACCCCAACCTAACCCCAACCTAACCCCAACCTAACCCCAACCTAACCCCAACCTAACCCCAACCTAACCCCAACCTAACCCCAACCTAACCCCAACCTAACCCCAACCTAACCCCAACCTAACCCCAACCTAACCCCAACCTAACCCCAACCTAACCCCAACCTAACCCCAACCTAACCCCAACCTAACCCCAACCTAACCCCAACCTAACCCCAACCTAACCCCAACCTAACCCCAACCTAACCCCAACCTAACCCCAACCTAACCCCAACCTAACCCCAACCTAACCCCAACCTAACCCCAACCTAACCCCAACCTAACCCCAACCTAACCCCAACCTAACCCCAACCTAACCCCAACCTAACCCCAACCTAACCCCAACCTAACCCCAACCTAACCCCAACCTAACCCCAACCTAACCCCAACCTAACCCCAACCTAACCCCAACCTAACCCCAACCTAACCCCAACCTAACCCCAACCTAACCCCAACCTAACCCCAACCTAACCCCAACCTAACCCCAACCTAACCCCAACCTAACCCCAACCTAACCCCAACCTAACCCCAACCTAACCCCAACCTAACCCCAACCTAACCCCAACCTAACCCCAACCTAACCCCAACCTAACCCCAACCTAACCCCAACCTAACCCCAACCTAACCCCAACCTAACCCCAACCTAACCCCAACCTAACCCCAACCTAACCCCAACCTAACCCCAACCTAACCCCAACCTAACCCCAACCTAACCCCAACCTAACCCCAACCTAACCCCAACCTAACCCCAACCTAACCCCAACCTAACCCCAACCTAACCCCAACCTAACCCCAACCTAACCCCAACCTAACCCCAACCTAACCCCAACCTAACCCCAACCTAACCCCAACCTAACCCCAACCTAACCCCAACCTAACCCCAACCTAACCCCAACCTAACCCCAACCTAACCCCAACCTAACCCCAACCTAACCCCAACCTAACCCCAACCTAACCCCAACCTAACCCCAACCTAACCCCAACCTAACCCCAACCTAACCCCAACCTAACCCCAACCTAACCCCAACCTAACCCCAACCTAACCCCAACCTAACCCCAACCTAACCCCAACCTAACCCCAACCTAACCCCAACCTAACCCCAACCTAACCCCAACCTAACCCCAACCTAACCCCAACCTAACCCCAACCTAACCCCAACCTAACCCCAACCTAACCCCAACCTAACCCCAACCTAACCCCAACCTAACCCCAACCTAACCCCAACCTAACCCCAACCTAACCCCAACCTAACCCCAACCTAACCCCAACCTAACCCCAACCTAACCCCAACCTAACCCCAACCTAACCCCAACCTAACCCCAACCTAACCCCAACCTAACCCCAACCTAACCCCAACCTAACCCCAACCTAACCCCAACCTAACCCCAACCTAACCCCAACCTAACCCCAACCTAACCCCAACCTAACCCCAACCTAACCCCAACCTAACCCCAACCTAACCCCAACCTAACCCCAACCTAACCCCAACCTAACCCCAACCTAACCCCAACCTAACCCCAACCTAACCCCAACCTAACCCCAACCTAACCCCAACCTAACCCCAACCTAACCCCAACCTAACCCCAACCTAACCCCAACCTAACCCCAACCTAACCCCAACCTAACCCCAACCTAACCCCAACCTAACCCCAACCTAACCCCAACCTAACCCCAACCTAACCCCAACCTAACCCCAACCTAACCCCAACCTAACCCCAACCTAACCCCAACCTAACCCCAACCTAACCCCAACCTAACCCCAACCTAACCCCAACCTAACCCCAACCTAACCCCAACCTAACCCCAACCTAACCCCAACCTAACCCCAACCTAACCCCAACCTAACCCCAACCTAACCCCAACCTAACCCCAACCTAACCCCAACCTAACCCCAACCTAACCCCAACCTAACCCCAACCTAACCCCAACCTAACCCCAACCTAACCCCAACCTAACCCCAACCTAACCCCAACCTAACCCCAACCTAACCCCAACCTAACCCCAACCTAACCCCAACCTAACCCCAACCTAACCCCAACCTAACCCCAACCTAACCCCAACCTAACCCCAACCTAACCCCAACCTAACCCCAACCTAACCCCAACCTAACCCCAACCTAACCCCAACCTAACCCCAACCTAACCCCAACCTAACCCCAACCTAACCCCAACCTAACCCCAACCTAACCCCAACCTAACCCCAACCTAACCCCAACCTAACCCCAACCTAACCCCAACCTAACCCCAACCTAACCCCAACCTAACCCCAACCTAACCCCAACCTAACCCCAACCTAACCCCAACCTAACCCCAACCTAACCCCAACCTAACCCCAACCTAACCCCAACCTAACCCCAACCTAACCCCAACCTAACCCCAACCTAACCCCAACCTAACCCCAACCTAACCCCAACCTAACCCCAACCTAACCCCAACCTAACCCCAACCTAACCCCAACCTAACCCCAACCTAACCCCAACCTAACCCCAACCTAACCCCAACCTAACCCCAACCTAACCCCAACCTAACCCCAACCTAACCCCAACCTAACCCCAACCTAACCCCAACCTAACCCCAACCTAACCCCAACCTAACCCCAACCTAACCCCAACCTAACCCCAACCTAACCCCAACCTAACCCCAACCTAACCCCAACCTAACCCCAACCTAACCCCAACCTAACCCCAACCTAACCCCAACCTAACCCCAACCTAACCCCAACCTAACCCCAACCTAACCCCAACCTAACCCCAACCTAACCCCAACCTAACCCCAACCTAACCCCAACCTAACCCCAACCTAACCCCAACCTAACCCCAACCTAACCCCAACCTAACCCCAACCTAACCCCAACCTAACCCCAACCTAACCCCAACCTAACCCCAACCTAACCCCAACCTAACCCCAACCTAACCCCAACCTAACCCCAACCTAACCCCAACCTAACCCCAACCTAACCCCAACCTAACCCCAACCTAACCCCAACCTAACCCCAACCTAACCCCAACCTAACCCCAACCTAACCCCAACCTAACCCCAACCTAACCCCAACCTAACCCCAACCTAACCCCAACCTAACCCCAACCTAACCCCAACCTAACCCCAACCTAACCCCAACCTAACCCCAACCTAACCCCAACCTAACCCCAACCTAACCCCAACCTAACCCCAACCTAACCCCAACCTAACCCCAACCTAACCCCAACCTAACCCCAACCTAACCCCAACCTAACCCCAACCTAACCCCAACCTAACCCCAACCTAACCCCAACCTAACCCCAACCTAACCCCAACCTAACCCCAACCTAACCCCAACCTAACCCCAACCTAACCCCAACCTAACCCCAACCTAACCCCAACCTAACCCCAACCTAACCCCAACCTAACCCCAACCTAACCCCAACCTAACCCCAACCTAACCCCAACCTAACCCCAACCTAACCCCAACCTAACCCCAACCTAACCCCAACCTAACCCCAACCTAACCCCAACCTAACCCCAACCTAACCCCAACCTAACCCCAACCTAACCCCAACCTAACCCCAACCTAACCCCAACCTAACCCCAACCTAACCCCAACCTAACCCCAACCTAACCCCAACCTAACCCCAACCTAACCCCAACCTAACCCCAACCTAACCCCAACCTAACCCCAACCTAACCCCAACCTAACCCCAACCTAACCCCAACCTAACCCCAACCTAACCCCAACCTAACCCCAACCTAACCCCAACCTAACCCCAACCTAACCCCAACCTAACCCCAACCTAACCCCAACCTAACCCCAACCTAACCCCAACCTAACCCCAACCTAACCCCAACCTAACCCCAACCTAACCCCAACCTAACCCCAACCTAACCCCAACCTAACCCCAACCTAACCCCAACCTAACCCCAACCTAACCCCAACCTAACCCCAACCTAACCCCAACCTAACCCCAACCTAACCCCAACCTAACCCCAACCTAACCCCAACCTAACCCCAACCTAACCCCAACCTAACCCCAACCTAACCCCAACCTAACCCCAACCTAACCCCAACCTAACCCCAACCTAACCCCAACCTAACCCCAACCTAACCCCAACCTAACCCCAACCTAACCCCAACCTAACCCCAACCTAACCCCAACCTAACCCCAACCTAACCCCAACCTAACCCCAACCTAACCCCAACCTAACCCCAACCTAACCCCAACCTAACCCCAACCTAACCCCAACCTAACCCCAACCTAACCCCAACCTAACCCCAACCTAACCCCAACCTAACCCCAACCTAACCCCAACCTAACCCCAACCTAACCCCAACCTAACCCCAACCTAACCCCAACCTAACCCCAACCTAACCCCAACCTAACCCCAACCTAACCCCAACCTAACCCCAACCTAACCCCAACCTAACCCCAACCTAACCCCAACCTAACCCCAACCTAACCCCAACCTAACCCCAACCTAACCCCAACCTAACCCCAACCTAACCCCAACCTAACCCCAACCTAACCCCAACCTAACCCCAACCTAACCCCAACCTAACCCCAACCTAACCCCAACCTAACCCCAACCTAACCCCAACCTAACCCCAACCTAACCCCAACCTAACCCCAACCTAACCCCAACCTAACCCCAACCTAACCCCAACCTAACCCCAACCTAACCCCAACCTAACCCCAACCTAACCCCAACCTAACCCCAACCTAACCCCAACCTAACCCCAACCTAACCCCAACCTAACCCCAACCTAACCCCAACCTAACCCCAACCTAACCCCAACCTAACCCCAACCTAACCCCAACCTAACCCCAACCTAACCCCAACCTAACCCCAACCTAACCCCAACCTAACCCCAACCTAACCCCCAACCTAACCCCAACCTAACCCCAACCTAACCCCAACCTAACCCCAACCTAACCCCAACCTAACCCCAACCTAACCCCAACCTAACCCCAACCTAACCCCAACCTAACCCCAACCTAACCCCAACCTAACCCCAACCTAACCCCAACCTAACCCCAACCTAACCCCAACCTAACCCCAACCTAACCCCAACCTAACCCCAACCTAACCCCAACCTAACCCCAACCTAACCCCAACCTAACCCCAACCTAACCCCAACCTAACCCCAACCTAACCCCAACCTAACCCCAACCTAACCCCAACCTAACCCCAACCTAACCCCAACCTAACCCCAACCTAACCCCAACCTAACCCCAACCTAACCCCAACCTAACCCCAACCTAACCCCAACCTAACCCCAACCTAACCCCAACCTAACCCCAACCTAACCCCAACCTAACCCCAACCTAACCCCAACCTAACCCCAACCTAACCCCAACCTAACCCCAACCTAACCCCAACCTAACCCCAACCTAACCCCAACCTAACCCCAACCTAACCCCAACCTAACCCCAACCTAACCCCAACCTAACCCCAACCTAACCCCAACCTAACCCCAACCTAACCCCAACCTAACCCCAACCTAACCCCAACCTAACCCCAACCTAACCCCAACCTAACCCCAACCTAACCCCAACCTAACCCCAACCTAACCCCAACCTAACCCCAACCTAACCCCAACCTAACCCCAACCTAACCCCAACCTAACCCCAACCTAACCCCAACCTAACCCCAACCTAACCCCAACCTAACCCCAACCTAACCCCAACCTAACCCCAACCTAACCCCAACCTAACCCCAACCTAACCCCAACCTAACCCCAACCTAACCCCAACCTAACCCCAACCTAACCCCAACCTAACCCCAACCTAACCCCAACCTAACCCCAACCTAACCCCAACCTAACCCCAACCTAACCCCAACCTAACCCCAACCTAACCCCAACCTAACCCAACCTAACCTAACCCAAACAAAAACAAAAACAAAAACAAAAACAAAAACAAAAACAAAAACAAAAACAAAAACAAAAACAAAAACAAAAACAAAAACAAAAACAAAAACAAAAACAAAAACAAAAACAAAAACAAAAACAAAAACAAAAACAAAAACAAAAACAAAAACAAAAACAAAAACAAAAACAAAAACAAAAACAAAAACAAAAACAAAAACAAAAACAAAAACAAAAACAAAAACAAAAACAAAAACAAAAACAAAAACAAAAACAAAAACAAAAACAAAAACAAAAACAAAAACAAAAACAAAAACAAAAACAAAAACAAAAACAAAAACAAAAACAAAAACAAAAACAAAAACAAAAACAAAAACAAAAACAAAAACAAAAACAAAAACAAAAACAAAAACAAAAACAAAAACAAAAACAAAAACAAAAACAAAAACAAAAACAAAAACAAAAACAAAAACAAAAACAAAAACAAAAACAAAAACAAAAACAAAAACAAAAACAAAAACAAAAACAAAAACAAAAACAAAAACAAAAACAAAAACAAAAACAAAAACAAAAACAAAAACAAAAACAAAAACAAAAACAAAAACAAAAACAAAAACAAAAACAAAAACAAAAACAAAAACAAAAACAAAAACAAAAACAAAAACAAAAACAAAAACAAAAACAAAAACAAAAACAAAAACAAAAACAAAAACAAAAACAAAAACAAAAACAAAAACAAAAACAAAAACAAAAACAAAAACAAAAACAAAAACAAAAACAAAAACAAAAACAAAAACAAAAACAAAAACAAAAACAAAAACAAAAACAAAAACAAAAACAAAAACAAAAACAAAAACAAAAACAAAAACAAAAACAAAAACAAAAACAAAAACAAAAACAAAAACAAAAACAAAAACAAAAACAAAAACAAAAACAAAAACGAAAACAAAAACGAAAACAAAAACGAAAACAAAAACGAAAACAAAAACAAAAACGAAAACAAAAACGAAAACAAAAACGAAAACAAAAACGAAAACAAAAACGAAAACAAAAACGAAAACAAAAACGAAAACAAAAACGAAAACAAAAACGAAAACAAAAAAGAAAACAAAAACGAAAACAAAAACGAAAACAAAAACGAAAACAAAAACGAAAACAAAAACGAAAACAAAAACGAAAACAAAAACGAAAACAAAAACGAAAACAAAAACATCATCGAGATACATCGATCAGCACGAATCGCGTACCTAGCGAAACATATCTGTTATTCTTCTATCAAATCAGAAACTTTCTTTCGATCGGTGAGAATTGTTAGTAAAGAACATTTGATATATAACTATAGCGCGGGAATTGATGTAGCTTCTCGCTCGCTTCGCTCGCTCTTATAAAACTAGCCTAACCTCAAAACCGATCCCGCGCGTCTGTAAATTATCGGAAATTCGCGGTCTTTTCGAAAAACGAACGCAAGGTGGATTGGTTTTAGGTAAGGCTATAAAATTCCGAGCGAGCGCAGCGAGCGAGCAACTCGTAAAGGTGAGTCGCAACCCAATGATTTTGACCGTAGGGACTTTTAAGTATTCGCAACAGCCCTAGGAGCGACACGCCGCTGGACTTGGTCGTGTGCGATCGAAGAGCATTATGCCGCTGGACATAGTCTCGTACAAACAAAAACCAATTAAGACAAAGACAAGGACAGAAACAAGGACAAAAAACAAAAACGAAAACAAAAACGAAAACAAAAACGAAAACGAAAACGAAAACGAAAACGAAAACGAAAACGAAAACGAAAACGAAAACGAAAACGAAAACGAAAACGAAAACGAAAACGAAAACGAAAACGAAAACGAAAACGAAAACGAAAACGAAAACGAAAACGAAAACGAAAACGAAAACGAAAACGAAAACGAAAACGAAAACGAAAACGAAAACGAAAACGAAAACGAAAACGAAAACGAAAACGAAAACGAAAACGAAAACGAAAACGAAAACGAAAACGAAAACGAAAACGAAAACGAAAACGAAAACGAAAACGAAAACGAAAACGAAAACGAAAACGAAAACGAAAACGAAAACGAAAACGAAAACGAAAACGAAAACGAAAACGAAAACGAAAACGAAAACGAAAACGAAAACGAAAACGAAAACGAAAACGAAAACGAAAACGAAAACGAAAACGAAAACGAAAACGAAAACGAAAACGAAAACGAAAACGAAAACGAAAACGAAAACGAAAACGAAAACGAAAACGAAAACGAAAACGAAAACGAAAACGAAAACGAAAACGAAAACGAAAACGAAAACGAAAACGAAAACGAAAACGAAAACGAAAACGAAAACGAAAACGAAAACGAAAACGAAAACGAAAACGAAAACGAAAACGAAAACGAAAACGAAAACGAAAACGAAAACGAAAACGAAAACGAAAACGAAAACGAAAACGAAAACGAAAACGAAAACGAAAACGAAAACGAAAACGAAAACGAAAACGAAAACGAAAACGAAAACGAAAACGAAAACGAAAACGAAAACGAAAACGAAAACGAAAACGAAAACGAAAACGAAAACGAAAACGAAAACGAAAACGAAAACGAAAACGAAAACGAAAACGAAAACGAAAACGAAAACGAAAACGAAAACGAAAACGAAAACGAAAACGAAAACGAAAACGAAAACGAAAACGAAAACGAAAACGAAAACGAAAACGAAAACGAAAACGAAAACGAAAACGAAAACGAAAACGAAAACGAAAACGAAAACGAAAACGAAAACGAAAACGAAAACGAAAACGAAAACGAAAACGAAAACGAAAACGAAAACGAAAACGAAAACGAAAACGAAAACGAAAACGAAAACGAAAACGAAAACGAAAACGAAAACGAAAACGAAAACGAAAACGAAAACGAAAACGAAAACGAAAACGAAAACGAAAACGAAAACGAAAACGAAAACGAAAACGAAAACGAAAACGAAAACGAAAACGAAAACGAAAACGAAAACGAAAACGAAAACGAAAACGAAAACGAAAACGAAAACGAAAACGAAAACGAAAACGAAAACGAAAACGAAAACGAAAACGAAAACGAAAACGAAAACGAAAACGAAAACGAAAACGAAAACGAAAACGAAAACGAAAACGAAAACGAAAACGAAAACGAAAACGAAAACGAAAACGAAAACGAAAACGAAAACGAAAACGAAAACGAAAACGAAAACGAAAACGAAAACGAAAACGAAAACGAAAACGAAAACGAAAACGAAAACGAAAACGAAAACGAAAACGAAAACGAAAACGAAAACGAAAACGAAAACGAAAACGAAAACGAAAACGAAAACGAAAACGAAAACGAAAACGAAAACGAAAACGAAAACGAAAACGAAAACGAAAACGAAAACGAAAACGAAAACGAAAACGAAAACGAAAACGAAAACGAAAACGAAAACGAAAACGAAAACAAAAACGAAAACAAAAACGAAATCAAAAACGAAAACAAAAACGAAAACAAAAACGAAAACAAAAACGAAAACAAAAACGAAAACAAAAACGAAAACAAAAACGAAAACAAAAACGAAAACAAAAACGAAAACAAAAACGAAATCAAAAACGAAAACAAAAACGAAAACAAAAACGAAAACAAAAACATCATCGAGATACATCGATCAGCACGAATCGCGTACCTAGCGAAACATATCTGTTATTCTTCTATCAAATCAGAAACTTTCTTTCGATCGGTGAGAATTGTTAGTAAAGAACATTTGATATATAACTATAGCGCGGGAATTGATGTAGCTTCTCGCTCGCTTCGCTCGCTCTTATAAAACTAGCCTAACCTCAAAACCGATCCCGCGCGTCTGTAAATTATCGGAAAATCGCGGTCTTTTCGAAAAACGAACGCAAGGTGGATTGGTTTTAGGTAAGGCTATAACATTCCGAGCGAGCGCAGCGAGCGAGCAACTCGTAAAGGTGAGTCGCAACCCAATGATTTTGACCGTAGGGACTTTTAAGTATTCGCAACAGCCCTAGGAGCGACACGCCGCTGGACTTGGTCGTGTGCGATCGAAGAGCATTATGCCGCTGGACTTAGTCTCGTACAAACAAAAACCAATTAAGACAAAGACAAGGACAGAAACAAGGACAAAAACAAAAACACAAACAAAAACGAAAAGGAAAACAAAAACAAAAACGAAAACAAAAACGAAAACAAAAACAAAAACGAAAACAAAAACGAAAACAAAAACGAAAACAAACACGAAAACAAAAACGAAAACAAAAACGAAAACAAAAACGAAAACAAAAACGAAAACAAAAACGAAAACAAAAACGAAAACAAAAACGAAAACAAAAACGAAAACAAAAACGAAAACAAAAACATCATCGAGATACATCGATCAGCACGAATCGCGTACCTAGCGAAACATATCTGTTATTCTTCTATCAAATCAGAAACTTTCTTTCGATCGGTGAGAATTGTTAGTAAAGAACATTTGATATATAACTATAGCGCGGGAATTGATGTAGCTTCTCGCTCGCTTCGCTCGCTCTTATAAAACTAGCCTAACCTCAAAACCGATCCCGCGCGTCTGTAAATTATCGGAAAATCGCGGTCTTTTCGAAAAACGAACGCAAGGTGGATTGGTTTTAGGTAAGGCTATAACATTCCGAGCGAGCGCAGCGAGCGAGCAACTCGTAAAGGTGAGTCGCAACCCAATGATTTTGACCGTAGGGACTTTTAAGTATTCGCAACAGCCCTAGGAGCGACACGCCGCTGGACTTGGTCGTGTGCGATCGAAGAGCATTATGCCGCTGGACTTAGTCTCGTACAAACAAAAACCAATTAAGACAAAGACAAGGACAGAAACAAGGACAAAAACAAAAACAAAAACGAAAACAAAAACAAAAACGAAAACAAAAACGAAAACAAAAACGAAAACAAACACGAAAACAAAAACGAAAACAAAAACGAAAACAAAAACGAAAACAAAAACGAAAACAAAAACGAAAACAAAAACGAAAACAAAAACGAAAACAAAAACGAAAACAAAAACGAAAACAAAAAAGAAAACAAAAACGAAAAACGAAAACGAAAACAAAAACGAAAACAAACACGAAAACAAAAACGAAAACAAAAACGAAAACAAAAACGAAAACAAAAACGAAAACAAAAACGAAAACAAAAACGAAAACAAAAACAAAAACGAAAACAAAAACGAAAACAAAAACGAAAACAAAAACGAAAACAAAAACGAAAACAAAAACGAAATCGAAGACAAAAACGAAAACAAAAACGAAAACAAAAACGAAAACAAAAAAGAAAACAAAAACGAAAACAAAAACGAAAACAAAAAAGAAAACAAAAACGAAAACAAAAACGAAAACAAACACGAAAAGAAAAACGAAAACAAAAACGAAAACAAAAACGAAAACAAAAACGAAAACAAAAACATCATCGAGATACATCGATCAGCACGAATCGCGTACCTAGCGAAACATATCTGTTATTCTTCTATCAAATCAGAAACTTTCTTTCGATCGGTGAGAATTGTTAGTAAAGAACATTTGATATATAACTATAGCGCGGGAATTGATGTAGCTTCTCGCTCGCTTCGCTCGCTCTTATAAAACTAGCCTAACCTCAAAACCGATCCCGCGCGTCTGTAAATTATCGGAAAATCGCGGTCTTTTCGAAAAACGAACGCAAGGTGGATTGGTTTTAGGTAAGGCTATAACATTCCGAGCGAGCGCAGCGAGCGAGCAACTCGTAAAGGTGAGTCGCAACCCAATGATTTTGACCGTAGGGACTTTTAAGTATTCGCAACAGCCCTAGGAGCGACACGCCGCTGGACTTGGTCGTGTGCGATCGAAGAGCATTATGCCGCTGGACTTAGTCTCGTACAAACAAAAACCAATTAAGACAAAGACAAGGACAGAAACAAGGACAAAAACAAAAACAAAAACGAAAACAAAAACAAAAACGAAAACAAACACGAAAACAAAAACGAAAACAAAAACAAAAACGAAAACAAAAACGAAAACAAAACCGAAAACAAAAACGAAAACAAAAACGAAAACAAAAACGAAAACAAAAACGAAATCAAAAACGAAAACAAAAACGAAAACAAAAACGAAAACAAAAACGAAAACAAAAACGAAAACAAAAACGAAAACAAAAACGAAAACAAAAACGAAAACAAAAACGAAAACAAAAAAGAAAACAAAAACGAAAACAAAAACGAAAACAAACACGAAAACAAAAACGAAAACAAAAACGAAAACAAAAACGAAAACAAAAACGAAAACAAAAACGAAACAAAAACGAAAACAAAAACGAAAACAAAAACGAAAACAAAAACGAAAACAAAAACGAAAACAAAAACGAAAACAAAAACATCATCGAGATACATCGATCAGCACGAATCGCGTACCTAGCGAAACATATCTGTTATTCTTCTATCAAATCAGAAACTTTCTTTCGATCGGTGAGAATTGTTAGTAAAGAACATTTGATATATAACTATAGCGAGGGAATTGATGTAGCTTCTCGCTCGCTTCGCTCGCTCTTATAAAACTAGCCTAACCTCAAAACCGATCCCGCGCGTCTGTAAATTATCGGAAAATCGCGGTCTTTTCGAAAAACGAACGCAAGGTGGATTGGTTTTAGGTAAGGCTATAACATTCCGAGCGAGCGCAGCGAGCGAGCAACTCGTAAAGGTGAGTCACAACCCAATGATTTTGACCGTAGGGACTTTTAAGTATTCGCAACAGCCCTAGGAGCGACACGCCGCTGGACTTGGTCGTGTGCGATCGAAGAGCATTATGCCGCTGGACTTAGTCTCGTACAAACAAAAACCAATTAAGACAAAGACAAGGACAGAAACAAGGACAAAAACAAAAACACAAACAAAAACGAAAAGGAAAACAAAAACAAAAACGAAAACAAAAACGAAAACAAAAACGAAAACAAACACGAAAACAAAAACGAAAACAAAAACGAAAACAAAAACAAAAACAAAAACAAAAACGAAAACAAAAAAAAAACGAAAACAAAAACGAAAACAAAAACGAAAACAAACACGAAAACAAAAACGAAAACAAAAACGAAAACAAAAACGAAAACAAAAACGAAAACAAAAACAAAAACAAAAACGAAATCAAAAACGAAAACAAAATCAAAAACAAAAACAAAAACAAAAACGAAAACGAAAACAAAAACGAAAACAAACACGAAAACAAAAACGAAAACAAAAACGAAAACAAAAACGAAAACAAAAACGAAAACAAAAACGAAAACAAAAACGAAAACAAAAACAAAAACAAAAACAAAAACGAAATCAAAAACGAAAACAAAAACGAAAACAAAAACGAAAACAAAAACGAAAACAAAAACAAAAACAAAAACGAAAACAAAAACAAAAACGAAAACAAAAACGAAAACAAAAACGAAAACAAACACGAAAACAAAAACGAAAACAAAAACGAAAACAAAAACGAAAACAAAAACGAAAACAAAAACGAAAACAAAAACGAAAACAAAAACGAAAACAAAAACGAAAACAAAAACGAAAACAAAAACGAAAACAAAAAAGAAAACAAAAACAAAAACAAAAACGAAAACGAAAACAAAAACGAAAACAAACACGAAAACAAAAACGAAAACAAAAACGAAAACAAAAACGAAAACAAAAACGAAAACAAAAACGAAAACAAAGAAGAAAACAAAAACGAAAACAAAAACGAAAACAAAAAAGAAAACAAAAACGAAAACAAAAACATCATCGGGATACATCGATCAGCACGAATCGCGTACCTAGCGAAACATATCTGTTATTCTTCTATCAAATCAGAAACTTTCTTTCGATCGGTGAGAATTGTTAGTAAAGAACATTTGATATATAACTATAGCGCGGGAATTGATGTAGCTTCTCGCTCGCTTCGCTCGCTCTTATAAAACTAGCCTAACCTCAAAACCGATCCCGCGCGTCTGTAAATTATCGGAAAATCGCGGTCTTTTCGAAAAACGAACGCAAGGTGGATTGGTTTTAGGTAAGGCTATAACATTCCGAGCGAGCGCAGCGAGCGAGCAACTCGTAAAGGTGAGTCGCAACCCAATGATTTTGACCGTAGGGACTTTTAAGTATTCGCAACAGCCCTAGGAGCGACACGCCGCTGGACTTGGTCGTGTGCGATCGAAGAGCATTATGCCGCTGGACTTAGTCTCGTACAAACAAAAACCAATTAAGACAAAGACAAGGACAGAAACAAGGACAAAAACAAAAACACAAACAAAAACGAAAAGGAAAACAAAAACAAAAACGAAAACAAAAACGAAAACAAAAACAAAAACGAAAACAAAAACGAAAACAAAAACGAAAACAAAAACGAAAACAAAAACGAAAACAAAAACGAAAACAAAAACGAAAACAAAAACGAAATCAAAAACGAAAACAAAAACGAAAACAAAAACGAAAACAAAAACGAAAACAAAAACAAAAACAAAAACGAAAACAAAAACAAAAACAAAAACAAAAACGAAAACAAAAACGAAAACAAAAACGAAAACAAAAACGAAAACAAAAACATCATCGAGATACATCGATCAGCACGAATCGCGTACCTAGCGAAACATATCTGTTATTCTTCTATCAAATCAGAAACTTTCTTTCGATCGGTGAGAATTGTTAGTAAAGAACATTTGATATATTACTATAGCGCGGGAATTGAAGTAGCTTCTCGCTCGCTTCGCTCGCTCTTATAAAACTAGCCTAACCTCAAAACCGACCCCGCGCGTCTGTAAATTATCGGAAAATCGCGGTCTTTTCGAAAAACGAACGCAAGGTGGATTGGTTTTAGGTAAGGCTATAACATTCCGAGCGAGCGCAGCGAGCGAGCAACTCGTAAAGGTGAGTCGCAACCCAATGATTTTGACCGTAGGGACTTTTAAGTATTCGAAACAGCCCTAGGAGCGACACGCCGCTGGACTTGGTCGTGTGGGATCGAAGAGCATTATGCCGCTGGACTTAGTCTCGTACAAACAAAAACCAATTAAGACAAAGACAAGGACAGAAACAAGGACAAAAACAAAAACACAAACAAAAACGAAAAGGAAAACAAAAACAAAAACGAAAACAAAAACGAAAACAAAAACAAAAACGAAAACAAAAACGAAAACGAAAACGAAAACGAAAACGAAAACGAAAACGAAAACGAAAACGAAAACGAAAACGAAAACGAAAACGAAAACGAAAACGAAAACGAAAACGAAAACGAAAACGAAAACGAAAACGAAAACGAAAACGAAAACGAAAACGAAAACGAAAACGAAAACGAAAACAAAAACGAAAACGAAAACGAAAACGAAAAC
>NW_026869738.1:1282500-1310000 GCF_905332965.1 Bombus pascuorum | reverse complement strand
CAAGGACAAAAACACAAACAAAAACGAAAAGGAAAACAAAAACAAAAACGAAAACAAAAACGAAAACAAAAACAAAAACGAAAACAAAAACGAAAACAAAAACGAAAACAAAAACAAAAACAAAAACGAAAACAAAAACGAAAACAAAAACAAAAACAAAAACGAAAACAAAAACGAAAACAAAAACGAAAACAAAAACGAAAACAAAAACAAAAACGAAAACAAAAACGAAAACAAAAACGAAAACAAAAACGAAAACAAAAACGAAAACAAAAACGAAAACAAAAACGAAATCAAAAACGAAAACAAAAACGAAAACAAAAACGAAAACAAAAACGAAAACAAAAACGAAAACAAAAACGAAATCAAAAACGAAAACAAAAACGAAAACAAAAACGAAAACAAAAACGAAAACAAAAACGAAAACAAAAACGAAAACAAAAACGAAAACAAAAACGAAAACAAAAACGAAAACAAAAACGAAAACAAAAACGAAAACAAAGACGAAAACAAAGACGAAAACAAAAACGAAAACAAAAACGAAAACAAAAACGAAAACAAAAACGAAAACAAAAACGAAAACAAAAGCAAAAACGAAAACAAAAACGAAAACAAAAACGAAAACAAAAACGAAAACAAAAACGAAAAGGAAAACAAAAACAAAAACGAAAACAAAAACGAAAACAAAAACAAAAACGAAAACAAAAACGAAAACAAAAACGAAAACGAAAACGAAAACAAAAACGAAAACAAAAACAAAAACGAAAACAAAAACGAAAACAAAAACGAAAACAAAAACGAAAACAAAAACGAAAACAAAAACGAAAACGAAAACAAAAACGAAAACAAAAACGAAAACAAAAACGAAAACAAAAAAGAAAACAAAAACGAAAACAAAAACGAAAACAAAAACATCATCGAGATACATCGATCAGCACGAATCGCGTACCTAGCGAAACATATCTGTTATTCTTCTATCAAATCAGAAACTTTCTTTCGATCGGTGAGAATTGTTAGTAAAGAACATTTGATATATAACTATAGCGCGGGAATTGATGTAGCTTCTCGCTCGCTTCGCTCGCTCTTATAAAACTAGCCTAACCTCAAAACCGATCCCGCGCGTCTGTAAATTATCGGAAAATCGCGGTCTTTTCGAAAAACGAACGCAAGGTGGATTGGTTTTAGGTAAGGCTATAACATTCCGAGCGAGCGCAGCGAGCGAGCAACTCGTAAAGGTGAGTCGCAACCCAATGATTTTGACCGTAGGGACTTTTAAGTATTCGCAACAGCCCTAGGAGCGACACGCCGCTGGACTTGGTCGTGTGCGATCGAAGAGCATTATGCCGCTGGACTTAGTCTCGTACAAACAAAAACCAATTAAGACAAAGACAAGGACAGAAACAAGGACAAAAACAAAAACAAAAACGAAAACAAAAACAAAAACGAAAACAAAAACGAAAACAAAAACGAAAACAAACACGAAAACAAAAACGAAAACAAAAACGAAAACAAAAACGAAAACAAAAACGAAAACAAAAACGAAAACAAAAACGAAAACAAAAACGAAATCAAAAACGAAAACAAAAACGAAAACAAAAACGAAAACAAAAACGAAAACAAAAACGAAAACAAAAACGAAAACAAAAACGAAATCAAAAACGAAAACAAAAACGAAAACAAAAACGAAAACAAAAACGAAAACAAAAACGAAAACAAAAACGAAAACAAAAACGAAAACAAAAACGAAAACAAAGAAGAAAACAAAAACGAAAACAAAAACGAAAACAAAAAAGAAAACAAAAACGAAAACAAAAACATCATCGGGATACATCGATCAGCACGAATCGCGTACCTAGCGAAACATATCTGTTATTCTTCTATCAAATGAGAAACTTTCTTTCGATCGGTGAGAATTGTTAGTAAAGAACATTTGATATATAACTATAGCGCGGGAATTGATGTAGCTTCTCGCTCGCTTCGCTCGCTCTTATAAAACTAGCCTAACCTCAAAACCGATCCCGCGCGTCTGTAAATTATCGGAAAATCGCGGTCTTTTCGAAAAACGAACGCAAGGTGGATTGGTTTTAGGTAAGGCTATAACATTCCGAGCGAGCGCAGCGAGCGAGCAACTCGTAAAGGTGAGTCGCAACCCAATGATTTTGACCGTAGGGACTTTTAAGTATTCGCAACAGCCCTAGGAGCGACACGCCGCTGGACTTGGTCGTGTGCGATCGAAGAGCATTATGCCGCTGGACTTAGTCTCGTACAAACAAAAACCAATTAAGACAAAGACAAGGACAGAAACAAGGACAAAAACAAAAACACAAACAAAAACGAAAAGGAAAACAAAAACAAAAACGAAAACAAAAACGAAAACAAAAACAAAAACGAAAACAAAAACGAAAACAAAAACGAAAACAAACACGAAAACAAAAACGAAAACAAAAACGAAAACAAAAACGAAAACAAAAACGAAAACAAAAACGAAAACAAAAACGAAAACAAAAACGAAAACAAAAACGAAAACAAAAACGAAAACAAAAACGAAATCAAAAACGAAAACAAAAACGAAAACAAAAACGAAAACAAAAACGAAATCAAAAACGAAAACAAAAACGAAAACAAAAACGAAAACAAAAACGAAAACAAAAACGAAAACAAAAACGAAAACAAAAACGAAAACAAAAACGAAAACAAAAACGAAAACAAAAACGAAAACAAAAACGAAAACAAAGACGAAAACAAAAACGAAAACAAAAACGAAAACAAAAACGAAAACAAAAACGAAAACAAAAACGAAAACAAAAACAAAAACGAAAACAAAAACGAAAACAAAAACGAAAACAAAAACGAAAACAAAAACGAAAACAAAAACGAAAAGGAAAACAAAAACAAAAACGAAAACAAAAACGAAAACAAAAACAAAAACGAAAACAAAAACGAAAACAAAAACGAAAACAAAAACGAAAACAAAAACGAAAACAAAAACAAAAACGAAAACAAAAACGAAAACAAAAACGAAAACAAAAACGAAAACAAAAACGAAAACAAAAACGAAAACGAAAACAAAAACGAAAACAAAAACGAAAACAAAAACGAAAACAAAAAAGAAAACAAAAACGAAAACAAAAACGAAAACAAAAACATCATCGAGATACATCGATCAGCACGAATCGCGTACCTAGCGAAACATATCTGTTATTCTTCTATCAAATCAGAAACTTTCTTTCGATCGGTGAGAATTGTTAGTAAAGAACATTTGATATATAACTATAGCGCGGGAATTGATGTAGCTTCTCGCTCGCTTCGCTCGCTCTTATAAAACTAGCCTAACCTCAAAACCGATCCCGCGCGTCTGTAAATTATCGGAAAATCGCGGTCTTTTCGAAAAACGAACGCAAGGTGGATTGGTTTTAGGTAAGGCTATAACATTCCGAGCGAGCGCAGCGAGCGAGCAACTCGTAAAGGTGAGTCGCAACCCAATGATTTTGACCGTAGGGACTTTTAAGTATTCGCAACAGCCCTAGGAGCGACACGCCGCTGGACTTGGTCGTGTGCGATCGAAGAGCATTATGCCGCTGGACTTAGTCTCGTACAAACAAAAACCAATTAAGACAAAGACAAGGACAGAAACAAGGACAAAAACAAAAACAAAAACGAAAACAAAAACAAAAACGAAAACAAAAACGAAAACAAAAACGAAAACAAACACGAAAACAAAAACGAAAACAAAAACGAAAACAAAAACGAAAACAAAAACGAAAACAAAAACGAAAACAAAAACGAAAACAAAAACGAAATCAAAAACGAAAACAAAAACGAAAACAAAAACGAAAACAAAAACGAAAACAAAAACGAAAACAAAAACGAAAACAAAAACGAAATCAAAAACGAAAACAAAAACGAAAACAAAAACGAAAACAAAAACGAAAACAAAAACGAAAACAAAAACGAAAACAAAAACGAAAACAAAAACGAAAACAAAAACGAAAACAAAAAAGAAAACAAAAACGAAAACAAAAACGAAAACAAACACGAAAACAAAAACGAAAACAAAAACGAAAACAAAAACGAAAACAAAAACGAAAACAAAAACGAAAACAAAAACGAAAACAAAAACGAAAACAAAAACAAAAACGAAAACAAAAACATCATCGAGATACATCGATCAGCACGAATCGCGTACCTAGCGAAACATATCTGTTATTCTTCTATCAAATCAGAAACTTTCTTTCGATCGGTGAGAATTGTTAGTAAAGAACATTTGATATATAACTATAGCGCGGGAATTGATGTAGCTTCTCGCTCGCTTCGCTCGCTCTTATAAAACTAGCCTAACCTCAAAACCGATCCCGCGCGTCTGTAAATTATCGGAAAATCGCGGTCTTTTCGGCGGTCTTTTCGAAAAACGAACGCAAGGTGGATTGGTTTTAGGTAAGGCTATAACATTCCGAGCGAGCGCAGCGAGCGAGCAACTCGTAAAGGTGAGTCGCAACCCAATGATTTTGACCGTAGGGACTTTTAAGTATTCGCAACAGCCCTAGGAGCGACACGCCGCTGGACTTGGTCGTGTGCGATCGAAGAGCATTATGCCGCTGGACTTAGTCTCGTACAAACAAAAACCAATTAAGACAAAGACAAGGACAGAAACAAGGACAAAAACAAAAACACAAACAAAAACGAAAAGGAAAACAAAAACAAAAACGAAAACAAAAACGAAAACAAAAACAAAAACGAAAACAAAAACGAAAACAAAAACGAAAACAAACACGAAAACAAAAACGAAAACAAAAACGAAAACAAAAACGAAAACAAAAACGAAAACAAAAACGAAAACAAAAACGAAAACAAAAACGAAAACAAAAACGAAAACAAAAACGAAATCAAAAACGAAAACAAAAACGAAAACAAAAACGAAAACAAAAACGAAAACAAAAACGAAAACAAAAACAAAAACGAAAACAAAAACGAAAACAAAAAAGAAAACAAAAACGAAAACAAAAACGAAAACAAAAAAGAAAACAAAAACGAAAACAAAAACGAAAACAAACACGAAAAGAAAAACGAAAACAAAAACGAAAACAAAAACGAAAACAAAAACGAAAACAAAAACGAAAACAAAAACGAAAACAAAAACAAAAACGAAAACAAAAACGAAAACAAAAACGAAAACAAAAACGAAAACAAAAACGAAAACAAAAACGAAAACAAAAACGAAAACAAAAACGAAATCAAAAACGAAAACAAAAACGAAAACAAAAACGAAAACAAAAACGAAAACAAAAACGAAAACAAAAACGAAAACAAAAACGAAAACAAAAACGAAAACAAAAACGAAAACAAAAACGAAAACAAAAACGAAAACAAAAACGAAAACAAAAACGAAAACAAAAACGAAAACAAACACGAAAACAAAAACGAAAACAAAAACGAAAACAAAAACGAAAACAAAAACGAAAACAAAAACGAAAACAAAAACGAAAACAAAAACACAAACAAAAACGAAAAGGAAAACAAAAACAAAAACGAAAACAAAAACGAAAACAAAAACGAAAACAAAAACGAAAACAAAAACGAAAACAAAAACGAAAACAAAAACGAAAACAAAAACGAAAACAAACACGAAAACAAAAACGAAAACAAAAACGAAAACAAAAACGAAAACAAAAACGAAAACAAAAACGAAAACAAAAACGAAAACAAAAACACAAACAAAAACGAAAAGGAAAACAAAAACAAAAACAAAAACAAAAACGAAAACAAAAACGAAAACAAAAACAAAAACGAAAACAAAAACGAAAACAAAAACGAAAACAAACACGAAAACAAAAACGAAAACAAAAACGAAAACAAAAACGAAAACAAAAACGAAAACAAAAACACAAACAAAAACGAAAAGGAAAACAAAAACAAAAACGAAAACAAAAACGAAAACAAAAACAAAAACGAAAACGAAAACGAAAACGAAAACGAAAACGAAAACAAAAACGAAAACAAAAACGAAAACAAAAACGAAAACAAAAACGAAAACAAAAACGAAAACAAAAACAAAAACGAAAACAAAAACGAAAACAAAAACGAAAACAAAAACGAAAACAAAAACGAAAACAAAAACGAAAACAAAAACGAAAACAAAAACGAAAACAAAAAAGAAAACAAAAACGAAAACAAAAACGAAAACAAAAAAGAAAACAAAAACGAAAACAAAAACGAAAACAAACACGAAAAGAAAAACGAAAACAAAAACGAAAACAAAAACGAAAACAAAAACGAAAACAAAAACATCATCGAGATACATCGATCAGCACGAATCGCGTACCTAGCGAAACATATCTGTTATTCTTCTATCAAATCAGAAACTTTCTTTCGATCGGTGAGAATTGTTAGTAAAGAACATTTGATATATAACTATAGCGCGGGAATTGATGTAGCTTCTCGCTCGCTTCGCTCGCTCTTATAACTCAAAACCGATCCCGCGCGTCTGTAAATTATCGGAAAATCGCGGTCTTTTCGAAAAACGAACGCAAGGTGGATTGGTTTTAGGTAAGGCTATAACATTCCGAGCGAGCGCAGCGAGCGAGCAACTCGTAAAGGTGAGTCGCAACCCAATGATTTTGACCGTAGGGACTTTTAAGTATTCGCAACAGCCCTAGGAGCGACACGCCGCTGGACTTGGTCGTGTGCGATCGAAGAGCATTATGCCGCTGGACTTAGTCTCGTACAAACAAAAACCAATTAAGACAAAGACAAGGACAGAAACAAGGACAAAAACAAAAACAAAAACGAAAACAAAAACAAAAACGAAAACAAAAACGAAAACAAAAACGAAAACAAACACGAAAACAAAAACGAAAACAAAAACGAAAACAAAAACGAAAACAAAAACGAAAACAAAAACGAAAACAAAAACGAAAACAAAAACGAAATCAAAAACGAAAACAAAAACGAAAACAAAAACGAAAACAAAAACGAAAACAAAAACGAAAACAAAAACGAAAACAAAAACGAAAACAAAAACGAAAACAAAAACGAAAACAAAAAAGAAAACAAAAACGAAAACGAAAACAAAATCAAAAACAAAAACAAAAACAAAAACGAAAACGAAAACAAAAACGAAAACAAACACGAAAACAAAAACGAAAACAAAAACGAAAACAAAAACGAAAACAAAAACGAAAACAAAAACGAAAACAAAAACGAAATCAAAAACGAAAACAAAAACGAAAACAAAAACGAAAACAAAAACGAAAACAACAACATCATCGAGATACATCGATCAGCACGAATCGCGTACCTAGCGAAACATATCTGTTATTCTTCTATCAAATCAGAAACTTTCTTTCGATCGGTGAGAATTGTTAGTAAAGAACATTTGATATATAACTATAGCGCGGGAATTGATGTAGCTTCTCGCTCGCTTCGCTCGCTCTTATAAAACTAGCCTAACCTCAAAACCGATCCCGCGCGTCTGTAAATTATCGGAAATTCGCGGTCTTTTCGAAAAACGAACGCAAGGTGGATTGGTTTTAGGTAAGGCTATAAAATTCCGAGCGAGCGCAGCGAGCGAGCAACTCGTAAAGGTGAGTCGCAACCCAATGATTTTGACCGTAGGGACTTTTAAGTATTCGCAACAGCCCTAGGAGCGACACGCCGCTGGACTTGGTCGTGTGCGATCGAAGAGCATTATGCCGCTGGACTTAGTCTCGTACAAACAAAAACCAATTAAGACAAAGACAAGGACAGAAACAAGGACAAAAACAAAAACAAAAACGAAAACAAAAACAAAAACGAAAACAAAAACGAAAACAAACACGAAAACAAAAACGAAAACAAAAACGAAAACAAAAACGAAAACAAAAACGAAAACAAAAACGAAAACAAAAACGAAAACAAAAACGAAAACAAAAACGAAAACAAAAACACAAACAAAAACGAAAAGGAAAACAAAAACAAAAACGAAAACAAAAACGAAAACAAAAACAAAAACGAAAACAAAAACGAAAACAAAAACGAAAACAAAAACGAAAACAAACACGAAAACAAAAACGAAAACAAAAACGAAAACAAAAACGAAAACAAAAACGAAAACAACAACATCATCGAGATACATCGATCAGCACGAATCGCGTACCTAGCGAAACATATCTGTTATTCTTCTATCAAATCAGAAACTTTCTTTCGATCGGTGAGAATTGTTAGTAAAGAACATTTGATATATAACTATAGCGCGGGAATTGATGTAGCTTCTCGCTCGCTTCGCTCGCTCTTATAAAACTAGCCTAACCTCAAAACCGAACCCGCGCGTCTGTAAATTATCCGAAAATCGCGGTCTTTTCGAAAAACGAACGCAAGGTGGATTGGTTTTAGGTAAGGCTATAACATTCCGAGCGAGCGCAGCGAGCGAGCAACTCGTAAAGGTGAGTCGCAACCCAATGATTTTGACCGTAGGGACTTTTAAGTATTCGCAACAGCCCTAGGAGCGACACGCCGCTGGACTTGGTCGTGTGGGATCGAAGAGCATTATGCCGCTGGACTTAGTCTCGTACAAACAAAAACCAATTAAGACAAAGACAAGGACAGAAACAAGGACAAAAACAAAAACAAAAACAAAAACAAAAACGAAAACAAAAACGAAAACAAAAACGAAAACAAAAACGAAAACAAAAACGAAAACAAAAACAAAAACGAAAACAAAAACGAAAACAAAAACGAAAACAAAAACGAAAACAAAAACGAAAACAAAAACGAAAACGAAAAGGAAAACAAAAACAAAAACGAAAACAAAAACGAAAACAAAAACAAAAACGAAAACAAAAACGAAAACAAAAACGAAAACAAAAACGAAAACAAAAACGAAAACAAAAACGAAAACAAAAACAAAAACGAAAACAAAAACGAAAACAAAAACGAAAACAAAAACGAAAACAAAAACGAAAACAAAAACGAAAACAAAAACGAAAACAAAAACGAAAACAAAAACGAAACAAAAAAGAAAACAAAAACGAAAACAAAAACGAAAACAAAAACGAAAACAAAAACGAAAACAAAAACGAAAACAAACACGAAAAGAAAAACGAAAACAAAAACGAAAACAAAAACGAAAACAAAAACGAAAACAAAAACATCATCGAGATACATCGATCAGCACGAATCGCGTACCTAGCGAAACATATCTGTTATTCTTCTATCAAATCAGAAACTTTCTTTCGATCGGTGAGAATTGTTAGTAAAGAACATTTGATATATAACTATAGCGCGGGAATTGATGTAGCTTCTCGCTCGCTTCGCTCGCTCTTATAAAACTAGCCTAACCTCAAAACCGATCCCGCGCGTCTGTAAATTATCGGAAAATCGCGGTCTTTTCGAAAAACGAACGCAAGGTGGATTGGTTTTAGGTAAGGCTATAACATTCCGAGCGAGCGCAGCGAGCGAGCAACTCGTAAAGGTGAGTCGCAACCCAATGATTTTGACCGTAGGGACTTTTAAGTATTCGCAACAGCCCTAGGAGCGACACGCCGCTGGACTTGGTCGTGTGCGATCGAAGAGCATTATGCCGCTGGACTTAGTCTCGTACAAACAAAAACCAATTAAGACAAAGACAAGGACAGAAACAAGGACAAAAACAAAAACAAAAACGAAAACAAAAACAAAAACGAAAACAAAAACGAAAACAAAAACGAAAACAAACACGAAAACAAAAACGAAAACAAAAACGAAAACAAAAACGAAAACAAAAACGAAAACAAAAACGAAAACAAAAACGAAAACAAAAACGAAATCAAAAACGAAAACAAAAACGAAAACAAAAACGAAAACAAAAACGAAAACAAAAACGAAAACAAAAACGAAAACAAAAACACAAACAAAAAAGAAAACAAAAACGAAAACGAAAACGAAAACAAAAACGAAAACAAACACGAAAACAAAAACGAAAACAAAAACGAAAACAATAACGAAAACAAAAACGAAAACAAAAACGAAAACAAAAACGAAAACAAACACGAAAAGAAAAACGAAAACAAAAACGAAAACAAAAACGAAAACAAAAACGAAAACAAAAACATCATCGAGATACATCGATCAGCACGAATCGCGTACCTAGCGAAACATATCTGTTATTCTTCTATCAAATCAGAAACTTTCTTTCGATCGGTGAGAATTGTTAGTAAAGAACATTTGATATATAACTATAGCGCGGGAATTGATGTAGCTTCTCGCTCGCTTCGCTCGCTCTTATAAAACTAGCCTAACCTCAAAACCGATCCCGCGCGTCTGTAAATTATCGGAAAATCGCGGTCTTTTCGAAAAACGAACGCAAGGTGGATTGGTTTTAGGTAAGGCTATAACATTCCGAGCGAGCGCAGCGAGCGAGCAACTCGTAAAGGTGAGTCGCAACCCAATGATTTTGACCGTAGGGACTTTTAAGTATTCGCAACAGCCCTAGGAGCGACACGCCGCTGGACTTGGTCGTGTGCGATCGAAGAGCATTATGCCGCTGGACTTAGTCTCGTACAAACAAAAACCAATTAAGACAAAGACAAGGACAGAAACAAGGACAAAAACAAAAACAAAAACGAAAACAAAAACAAAAACGAAAACAAAAACGAAAACAAAAACGAAAACAAACACGAAAACAAAAACGAAAACAAAAACGAAAACAAAAACGAAAACAAAAACGAAAACAAAAACGAAAACAAAAACGAAAACAAAAACGAAATCAAAAACGAAAACAAAAACGAAAACAAAAACGAAAACAAAAACGAAAACAAAAACGAAAACAAAAACGAAAACAAAAACGAAAACAAAAACGAAAACAAAAACGAAAACAAAAAAGAAAACAAAAACGAAAACGAAAACGAAAACAAAAACGAAAACAAACACGAAAACAAAAACGAAAACAAAAACGAAAACAAAAACGAAAACAAAAACGAAAACAAAAACGAAAAGGAAAACAAAAACAAAAACGAAAACAAAAACGAAAACAAAAACAAAAACGAAAACAAAAACGAAAACAAAAACGAAAACAAAAACGAAAACAAAAACGAAAACAAAAACGAAATCAGAAACGAAAACAAAAACGAAAACAAAAACGAAAACAAAAACGAAAACAAAAACGAAAACAAAAACGAAAACAAAAACGAAAACAAAAACGAAAACAAAAACGAAAACAAAAACGAAAACAAAAACGAAAACAAAAACGAAAACAAACACGAAAAGAAAAACGAAAACAAAAACGAAAACAAAAACGAAAACAAAAACGAAAACAAAAACGAAAACAAAAACATCATCGAGATACATCGATCAGCACGAATCGCGTACCTAGCGAAACATATCTGTTATTCTTCTATCAAATCAGAAACTTTCTTTCGATCGGTGAGAATTGTTAGTAAAGAACATTTGATATATAACTATAGCGCGGGAATTGATGTAGCTCTCGCTCGCTCGCTCGCTCTTATAAAACTAGCCTAACCTCAAAACCGATCCCGCGCGTCTGTAAATTATCGGAAAATCGCGGTCTTTTCGAAAAACGAACGCAAGGTGGATTGGTTTTAGGTAAGGCTATAACATTCCGAGCGAGCGCAGCGAGCGAGCAACTCGTAAAGGTGAGTCGCAACCCAATGATTTTGACCGTAGGGACTTTTAAGTATTCGCAACAGCCCTAGGAGCGACACGCCGCTGGACTTGGTCGTGTGCGATCGAAGAGCATTATGCCGCTGGACTTAGTCTCGTACAAACAAAAACCAATTAAGACAAAGACAAGGACAGAAACAAGGACAAAAACAAAAACACAAACAAAAACGAAAAGGAAAACAAAAACAAAAACGAAAACAAAAACGAAAACAAAAACAAAAACAAAAACGAAAACAAAAACGAAAACAAAAACGAAAACAAACACGAAAACAAAAACGAAAACAAAAACGAAAACAAAAACGAAAACAAAAACGAAAACAAAAACGAAAACAAAAACGAAAACAAAAACACAAACAAAAACGAAAAGGAAAACAAAAACAAAAACGAAAACAAAAACAAAAACGAAAACAAAAACGAAAACAAAAACGAAAACAAAAACGAAAACAAAAACGAAAACAAAAACGAAAACAAAAACAAAAACGAAAACAAAAACGAAAACAAAAACGAAAACAAAAACGAAAACAAAAACGAAAACAAAAACGAAAAGGAAAACAAAAACAAAAACGAAAACAAAAACGAAAACAAAAACGAAAACAAAAACGAAAACAAAAACAAAAACGAAAACAAAAACGAAAACAAAAACGAAAACAAAAACGAAAACAAAAACGAAAACAAAAACGAAAACAAAAACGAAAACAAAAACGAAAACAAAAACGAAACAAAAAAGAAAACAAAAACGAAAACAAAAACGAAAACAAAAAAGAAAACAAAAACGAAAACAAAAACGAAAACAAACACGAAAAGAAAAACGAAAACAAAAACGAAAACAAAAACGAAAACAAAAACGAAAACAAAAACATCATCGAGATACATCGATCAGCACGAATCGCGTACCTAGCGAAACATATCTGTTATTCTTCTATCAAATCAGAAACTTTCTTTCGATCGGTGAGAATTGTTAGTAAAGAACATTTGATATATAACTATAGCGCGGGAATTGATGTAGCTTCTCGCTCGCTTCGCTCGCTCTTATAAAACTAGCCTAACCTCAAAACCGATCCCGCGCGTCTGTAAATTATCGGAAAATCGCGGTCTTTTCGAAAAACGAACGCAAGGTGGATTGGTTTTAGGTAAGGCTATAACATTCCGAGCGAGCGCAGCGAGCGAGCAACTCGTAAAGGTGAGTCGCAACCCAATGATTTTGACCGTAGGGACTTTTAAGTATTCGCAACAGCCCTAGGAGCGACACGCCGCTGGACTTGGTCGTGTGCGATCGAAGAGCATTATGCCGCTGGACTTAGTCTCGTACAAACAAAAACCAATTAAGACAAAGACAAGGACAGAAACAAGGACAAAAACAAAAACAAAAACGAAAACAAAAACAAAAACGAAAACAAAAACGAAAACAAAAACGAAAACAAACACGAAAACAAAAACGAAAACAAAAACGAAAACAAAAACGAAAACAAAAACGAAAACAAAAACGAAAACAAAAACGAAAACAAAAACGAAAACAAAAACGAAATCAAAAACGAAAACAAAAACGAAAACAAAAACACAAACAAAAACGAAAAGGAAAACAAAAACAAAAACGAAAACAAAAACGAAAACAAAAACAAAAACGAAAACAAAAACGAAAACAAAAACGAAAACAAAAACGAAAACAAAAACGAAAACAAAAACGAAAACAAAAACGAAAACAAAAACGAAAACAAAAAAGAAAACAAAAACGAAAACGAAAACGAAAACAAAAACGAAAACAAACACGAAAACAAAAACGAAAACAAAAACGAAAACAAAAACGAAAACAAAAACGAAAACAAAAACGAAAACAAAAACGAAAACAAAAACGAAAACAAAAACGAAAACAAAAACGAAAACAAAAACGAAAACAAAAACGAAAACAAAAACGAAAACAAAAACGAAAACAAAAACGAAAACAAACACGAAAACAAAAACGAAAACAAAAACGAAAACAAAAACGAAAACAAAAACGAAAACAAAAACGAAAACAAAAACGAAAACAAAAACATCATCGAGATACATCGATCAGCACGAATCGCGTACCTAGCGAAACATATCTGTTATTCTTCTATCAAATCAGAAACTTTCTTTCGATCGGTGAGAATTGTTAGTAAAGAACATTTGATATATAACTATAGCGCGGGAATTGATGTAGCTTCTCGCTCGCTTCGCTCGCTCTTATAAAACTAGCCTAACCTCAAAACCGATCCCGCGCGTCTGTAAATTATCGGAAAATCGCGGTCTTTTCGAAAAACGAACGCAAGGTGGATTGGTTTTAGGTAAGGCTATAACATTCCGAGCGAGCGCAGCGAGCGAGCAACTCGTAAAGGTGAGTCGCAACCCAATGATTTTGACCGTAGGGACTTTTAAGTATTCGCAACAGCCCTAGGAGCGACACGCCGCTGGACTTGGTCGTGTGCGATCGAAGAGCATTATGCCGCTGGACTTAGTCTCGTACAAACAAAAACCAATTAAGACAAAGACAAGGACAGAAACAAGGACAAAAACAAAAACAAAAACGAAAACAAAAACAAAAACGAAAACAAAAACGAAAACAAACACGAAAACAAAAACGAAAACAAAAACGAAAACAAAAACGAAAACAAAAACGAAAACAAAAACGAAAACAAAAACGAAAACAAAAACGAAAACAAAAACACAAACAAAAACGAAAAGGAAAACAAAAACAAAAACGAAAACAAAAACGAAAACAAAAACAAAAACGAAAACAAAAACGAAAACAAAAACGAAAACAAAAACGAAAACAAACACGAAAACAAAAACGAAAACAAAAACGAAAACAAAAACGAAAACAAAAACGAAAACAACAACATCATCGAGATACATCGATCAGCACGAATCGCGTACCTAGCGAAACATATCTGTTATTCTTCTATCAAATCAGAAACTTTCTTTCGATCGGTGAGAATTGTTAGTAAAGAACATTTGATATATAACTATAGCGCGGGAATTGATGTAGCTTCTCGCTCGCTTCGCTCGCTCTTATAAAACTAGCCTAACCTCAAAACCGATCCCGCGCGTCTGTAAATTATCGGAAAATCGCGGTCTTTTCGAAAAACGAACGCAAGGTGGATTGGTTTTAGGTAAGGCTATAACATTCCGAGCGAGCGCAGCGAGCGAGCAACTCGTAAAGGTGAGTCGCAACCCAATGATTTTGACCGTAGTTACTTTTAAGTATTCGCAACAGCCCTAGGAGCGACACGCCGCTGGACTTGGTCGTGTGGGATCGAAGAGCATTATGCCGCTGGACTTAGTCTCGTACAAACAAAAACCAATTAAGACAAAGACAAGGACAGAAACAAGGACAAAAACAAAAACAAAATCAAAAACAAAAACAAAAACAAAAACGAAAACGAAAACAAAAACGAAAACAAACACGAAAACAAAAACGAAAACAAAAACGAAAACAAAAACGAAAACAAAAACGAAAACAAAAACGAAAACAAAAACAAAAACGAAAACAAAAACGAAAACAAAAACGAAAACAAAAACGAAAACAAAAACGAAAACAAAAACGAAAACAAAAACGAAAACAAAAACGAAAACAAAAACGAAAACAAAAACGAAAACAAACACGAAAAGAAAAACGAAAACAAAAACGAAAACAAAAACGAAAACAAAAACGAAAACAAAAACGAAAACAAAAACATCATCGAGATACATCGATCAGCACGAATCGCGTACCTAGCGAAACATATCTGTTATTCTTCTATCAAATCAGAAACTTTCTTTCGATCGGTGAGAATTGTTAGTAAAGAACATTTGATATATAACTATAGCGCGGGAATTGATGTAGCTTCTCGCTCGCTTCGCTCGCTCTTATAAAACTAGCCTAACCTCAAAACCGATCCCGCGCGTCTGTAAATTATCGGAAAATCGCGGTCTTTTCGAAAAACGAACGCAAGGTGGATTGGTTTTAGGTAAGGCTATAACATTCCGAGCGAGCGCAGCGAGCGAGCAACTCGTAAAGGTGAGTCGCAACCCAATGATTTTGACCGTAGGGACTTTTAAGTATTCGCAACAGCCCTAGGAGCGACACGCCGCTGGACTTGGTCGTGTGCGATCGAAGAGCATTATGCCGCTGGACTTAGTCTCGTACAAACAAAAACCAATTAAGACAAAGACAAGGACAGAAACAAGGACAAAAACAAAAACAAAATCAAAAACAAAAACAAAAACAAAAACGAAAACGAAAACAAAAACGAAAACAAACACGAAAACAAAAACGAAAACAAAAACGAAAACAAAAACGAAAACAAAAACGAAAACAAAAACGAAAACAAAAACGAAAACAAAAACGAAATCAAAAACGAAAACAAAAACGAAAACAAAAACACAAACAAAAACGAAAAGGAAAACAAAAACAAAAACGAAAACAAAAACGAAAACAAAAACAAAAACGAAAACAAAAACGAAAACAAAAACGAAAACAAAAACGAAAACAAAAACGAAAACAAAAACGAAAACAAAAACGAAAACAAAAACGAAAACAAAAACGAAAACAAAAACAAAAACGAAAACAAAAACGAAAACAAAAACGAAAACAAAAACGAAAACAAAAACAAAAACGAAAACAAAAACGAAAACAAAAACGAAAACAAAAACGAAAACAAAAACGAAAACAAAAACGAAAACAAAAACAAAAACGAAAACAAAAACGAAAACAAAAACGAAAACAAAAACGAAAACAAAAACGAAAACAAAAACGAAAACAAAAACGAAAACAAAAACGAAAACAAAAACGAAAACAAAAACGAAAACAAAAACGAAAACAAAAACGAAAACAAAAACGAAAACAAAAACGAAAACAAAAACATCATCGAGATACATCGATCAGCACGAATCGCGTACCTAGCGAAACATATCTGTTATTATTCTATCAAATCAGAAACTTTCTTTCGATCGGTGAGAATTGTTAGTAAAGAACATTTGATATATAACTATAGCGCGGGAATTGATGTAGCTTCTCGCTCGCTTCGCTCGCTCTTATAAAACTAGCCTAACCTCAAAACCGATCCCGCGCGTCTGTAAATTATCGGAAAATCGCGGTCTTTTCGAAAAACGAACGCAAGGTGGATTGGTTTTAGGTAAGGCTATAACATTCCGAGCGAGCGCAGCGAGCGAGCAACTCGTAAAGGTGAGTCGCAACCCAATGATTTTGACCGTAGGGACTTTTAAGTATTCGCAACAGCCCTAGGAGCGACACGCCGCTGGACTTGGTCGTGTGCGATCGAAGAGCATTATGCCGCTGGACTTAGTCTCGTACAAACAAAAACCAATTAAGACAAAGACAAGGACAGAAACAAGGACAAAAACAAAAACACAAACAAAAACGAAAAGGAAAACAAAAACAAAAACGAAAACAAAAACGAAAACAAAAACAAAAACGAAAACAAAAACGAAAACAAAAACACAAACAAAAACGAAAAGGAAAACAAAAACAAAAACGAAAACAAAAACACAAACAAAAACGAAAAGGAAAACAAAAACAAAAACGAAAACAAAAACGAAAACAAAAACAAAAACGAAAACAAAAACAAAAACGAAAACAAAAACGAAAACAAAAACGAAAACAAAAACGAAAACAAAAACGAAAACAAAAACGAAAACAAAAACGAAAACAAAAACGAAAACAAAAACGAAAACAAAAAAGAAAACAAAAACGAAAACAAAAACGAAAACAAAACGAAAACAAAAACGAAAACAAAAACGAAAACAAACACGAAAAGAAAAACGAAAACAAAAACGAAAACAAAAACGAAAACAAAAACGAAAACAACAACATCATCGAGATACATCGATCAGCACGAATCGCGTACCTAGCGAAACATATCTGTTATTCTTCTATCAAATCAGAAACTTTCTTTCGATCGGTGAGAATTGTTAGTAAAGAACATTTGATATATAACTATAGCGCGGGAATTGATGTAGCTTCTCGCTCGCTTCGCTCGCTCTTATAAAACTAGCCTAACCTCAAAACCGATCCCGCGCGTCTGTAAATTATCGGAAAATCGCGGTCTTTTCGAAAAACGAACGCAAGGTGGATTGGTTTTAGGTAAGGCTATAACATTCCGAGCGAGCGCAGCGAGCGAGCAACTCGTAAAGGTGAGTCGCAACCCAATGATTTTGACCGTAGGGACTTTTAAGTATTCGCAACAGCCCTAGGAGCGACACGCCGCTGGACTTGGTCGTGTGCGATCGAAGAGCATTATGCCGCTGGACTTAGTCTCGTACAAACAAAAACCAATTAAGACAAAGACAAGGACAGAAACAAGGACAAAAACAAAAACAAAAACGAAAACAAAAACAAAAACGAAAACAAAAACGAAAACAAAAACGAAAACAAACACGAAAACAAAAACGAAAACAAAAACGAAAACAAAAACGAAAACAAAAACGAAAACAAAAACGAAAACAAAAACGAAAACAAAAACGAAAACAAAAACGAAAACAAAAACGAAAACAAAAACGAAAACAAAAACGAAAACAAAAACGAAAACAAAAACGAAAACAAAAACGCAAACAAAAAAGAAAACAAAAACGAAAACGAAAACGAAAACAAAAACGAAAACAAACACGAAAACAAAAACGAAAACAAAAACGAAAACAATAACGAAAACAAAAACGAAAACAAAAACGAAAACAAAAACGAAAACAAACACGAAAAGAAAAACGAAAACAAAAACGAAAACAAAAACGAAAACAAAAACGAAAACAAAAACATCATCGAGATACATCGATCAGCACGAATCGCGTACCTAGCGAAACATATCTGTTATTCTTCTATCAAATCAGAAACTTTCTTTCGATCGGTGAGAATTGTTAGTAAAGAACATTTGATATATAACTATAGCGCGGGAATTGATGTAGCTTCTCGCTCGCTTCGCTCGCTCTTATAAAACTAGCCTAACCTCAAAACCGATCCCGCGCGTCTGTAAATTATCGGAAAATCGCGGTCTTTTCGAAAAACGAACGCAAGGTGGATTGGTTTTAGGTAAGGCTATAACATTCCGAGCGAGCGCAGCGAGCGAGCAACTCGTAAAGGTGAGTCGCAACCCAATGATTTTGACCGTAGGGACTTTTAAGTATTCGCAACAGCCCTAGGAGCGACACGCCGCTGGACTTGGTCGTGTGCGATCGAAGAGCATTATGCCGCTGGACTTAGTCTCGTACAAACAAAAACCAATTAAGACAAAGACAAGGACAGAAACAAGGACAAAAACAAAAACAAAAACGAAAACAAAAACAAAAACGAAAACAAAAACGAAAACAAAAACGAAAACAAACACGAAAACAAAAACGAAAACAAAAACGAAAACAAAAACGAAAACAAAAACGAAAACAAAAACGAAAACAAAAACGAAAACAAAAACGAAATCAAAAACGAAAACAAAAACGAAAACAAAAACGAAAACAAAAACGAAAACAAAAACGAAAACAAAAACGAAAACAAAAACGAAAACAAAAACGAAAACAAAAACGAAAACAAAAAAGAAAACAAAAACGAAAACGAAAACGAAAACAAAAACGAAAACAAACACGAAAACAAAAACGAAAACAAAAACGAAAACAAAAACGAAAACAAAAACGAAAACAAAAACGAAAAGGAAAACAAAAACAAAAACGAAAACAAAAACGAAAACAAAAACAAAAACGAAAACAAAAACGAAAACAAAAACGAAAACAAAAACGAAAACAAAAACGAAAACAAAAACGAAAACAAAAACGAAAACTAAAACGAAAACAAAAACGAAAACAAAAACGAAAACAAAAACGAAAACAAAAACGAAAACAAAAACGAAAACAAAAACGAAAACAAAAACGAAAACAAAAAAGAAAACAAAAACGAAAACAAAAACGAAAACAAAAAAGAAAACAAAAACGAAAACAAAAACGAAAACAAACACGAAAAGAAAAACGAAAACAAAAACGAAAACAAAAACGAAAACAAAAACGAAAACAACAACATCATCGAGATACATCGATCAGCACGAATCGCGTACCTAGCGAAACATATCTGTTATTCTTCTATCAAATCAGAAACTTTCTTTCGATCGGTGAGAATTGTTAGTAAAGAACATTTGATATATAACTATAGCGCGGGAATTGATGTAGCTTCTCGCTCGCTTCGCTCGCTCTTATAAAACTAGCCTAACCTCAAAACCGATCCCGCGCGTCTGTAAATTATCGGAAAATCGCGGTCTTTTCGAAAAACGAACGCAAGGTGGATTGGTTTTAGGTAAGGCTATAACATTCCGAGCGAGCGCAGCGAGCGAGCAACTCGTAAAGGTGAGTCGCAACCCAATGATTTTGACCGTAGGGACTTTTAAGTATTCGCAACAGCCCTAGGAGCGACACGCCGCTGGACTTGGTCGTGTGCGATCGAAGAGCATTATGCCGCTGGACTTAGTCTCGTACAAACAAAAACCAATTAAGACAAAGACAAGGACAGAAACAAGGACAAAAACAAAAACACAAACAAAAACGAAAAGGAAAACAAAAACAAAAACGAAAACAAAAACGAAAACAAAAACAAAAACGAAAACAAAAACGAAAACAAAAACGAAAACAAACACGAAAACAAAAACGAAAACAAAAACGAAAACAAAAACGAAAACAAAAACGAAAACAAAAACGAAAACAAAAACGAAAACAAAAACGAAAACAAAAACGAAAACAAAAACGAAAACACAAACGAAATCAAAAACGAAAACAAAAACGAAAACAAAAACGAAAACAAAAACGAAAACAAAAACGAAAACAAAAACAAAAACGAAAACAAAAACGAAAACAAAAAAGAAAACAAAAACGAAAACAAAAACGAAAACAAAAAAGAAAACAAAAACGAAAACAAAAACGAAAACAAACACGAAAAGAAAAACGAAAACAAAAACGAAAACAAAAACGAAAACAAAAACGAAAACAAAAACATCATCGAGATACATCGATCAGCACGAATCGCGTACCTAGCGAAACATATCTGTTATTCTTCTATCAAATCAGAAACTTTCTTTCGATCGGTGAGAATTGTTAGTAAAGAACATTTGATATATAACTATAGCGCGGGAATTGATGTAGCTTCTCGCTCGCTTCGCTCGCTCTTATAAAACTAGCCTAACCTCAAAACCGATCCCGCGCGTCTGTAAATTATCGGAAAATCGCGGTCTTTTCGAAAAACGAACGCAAGGTGGATTGGTTTTAGGTAAGGCTATAACATTCCGAGCGAGTGCAGCGAGCGAGCAACTCGTAAAGGTGAGTCGCAACCCAATGATTTTGACCGTAGGGACTTTTAAGTATTCGCAACAGCCCTAGGAGCGACACGCCGCTGGACTTGGTCGTGTGCGATCGAAGAGCATTATGCCGCTGGACTTAGTCTCGTACAAACAAAAACCAATTAAGACAAAGACAAGGACAGAAACAAGGACAAAAACAAAAACAAAATCAAAAACAAAAACAAAAACAAAAACGAAAACGAAAACAAAAACGAAAACAAACACGAAAACAAAAACGAAAACAAAAACGAAAACAAAAACGAAAACAAAAACGAAAACAAAAACGAAATCAAAAACGAAAACAAAAACGAAAACAAAAACGAAAACAAAAACGAAAACAACAACATCATCGAGATACATCGATCAGCACGAATCGCGTACCTAGCGAAACATATCTGTTATTCTTCTATCAAATCAGAAACTTTCTAACGATCGGTGAGAATTGTTAGTAAAGAACATTTAATATATAACTATAACGCGGGAATTGATGTAGCTTCTCGCTCGCTTCGCTCGCTCTTATAAAACTAGCCTAACCTCAAAACCGATCCCGCGCGTCTGTAAATTATCGGAAAATCGCGGTCTTTTCGAAAAACGAACGCAAGGTGGATTGGTTTTAGGTAAGGCTATAACATTCCGAGCGAGCGCAGCGAGCGAGCAACTCGTAAAGGTGAGTCGCAACCCAATGATTTTGACCGTAGGGACTTTTAAGTATTCGCAACAGCCCTAGGAGCGACACGCCGCTGGACTTGGTCGTGTGCGATCGAAGAGCATTATGCCGCTGGACTTAGTCTCGTACAAACAAAAACCAATTAAGACAAAGACAAGGACAGAAACAAGGACAAAAACAAAAACAAAAACGAAAACAAAAACAAAAACGAAAACAAAAACGAAAACAAAAACGAAAACAAACACGAAAACAAAAACGAAAACAAAAACGAAAACAAAAACGAAAACAAAAACGAAAACAAACACGAAAACAAAAACGAAAACAAAAACGAAATCAAAAACGAAAACAAAAACGAAAACAAAAACGAAAACAAAAACGAAAACAAAAACGAAAACAAAAACGAAAACAAAAACGAAAACAAAAACGAAAACAAAAACGAAAACAAAAACGAAAACAAAAACGAAAACAAAAACGAAAACAAAAACGAAAACAAAAACGAAAACAAAAACGAAAACAAAAACGAAAACGAAAACAAAAACGAAAACAAAAACGAAAACAAAAACGAAAACAAAAACGAAAACAAAAACGAAAACAAAAACGAAAACAAAAACGAAAACAAAAACGAAAACAAAAACGAAAACAAAAACGAAAACAAAAACGAAAACAAAAACGAAAACAAAAACGAAAACAAAAAAGAAAACAAAAACGAAAACAAAAACGAAAACAAAAAAGAAAACAAAAACGAAAACAAAAACGAAAACAAAAACGAAAACAAAAACGAAAACAAACACGAAAACAAAAACGAAAACAAAAACGAAAACAAAAACGAAAACAAAAACGAAAACAAAAACGAAAACAAAAACACAAACAAAAACGAAAAGGAAAACAAAAACAAAAACAAAAACAAAAACAAAAACGAAAACAAAAACGAAAACAAAAACACAAACAAAAACGAAAAGGAAAACAAAAACAAAAACGAAAACAAAAACGAAAACAAAAACAAAAACGAAAACAAAAACGAAAACAAAAACGAAAACAAACACGAAAACAAAAACGAAAACAAACACGAAAACAAAAACGAAAACAAAAACGAAAACAAAAACGAAAACAAAAACGAAAACAAAACGAAAACAAAAACGAAAACAAACACGAAAACGAAAAGGAAAACAAACACGAAAACGAAAAGGAAAACAAAAACAAAAACAAAAACAAAAACAAAAACGAAAACAAAAACGAAAACAAAAACACAAACAAAAACGAAAAGGAAAACAAAAACAAAAACGAAAACAAAAACGAAAACAAAAACAAAAACGAAAACAAAAACGAAAACAAAAACGAAAACAAACACGAAAACAAAAACGAAAACAAAAACGAAAACAAACACGAAAAGAAAAACGAAAACAAAAACGAAAACAAAAACGAAAACAAAAACGAAAACAAAAACATCATCGAGATACATCGATCAGCACGAATCGCGTACCTAGCGAAACATATCTGTTATTCTTCTATCAAATCAGAAACTTTCTTTCGATCGGTGAGAATTGTTAGTAAAGAACATTTGATATATAACTATAGCGCGGGAATTGATGTAGCTTCTCGCTCGCTTCGCTCGCTCTTATAAAACTAGCCTAACCTCAAAACCGATCCCGCGCGTCTGTAAATTATCGGAAAATCGCGGTCTTTTCGAAAAACGAACGCAAGGTGGATTGGTTTTAGGTAAGGCTATAACATTCCGAGCGAGCGCAGCGAGCGAGCAACTCGTAAAGGTGAGTCGCAACCCAATGATTTTGACCGTAGGGACTTTTAAGTATTCGCAACAGCCCTAGGAGCGACACGCCGCTGGACTTGGTCGTGTGCGATCGAAGAGCATTATGCCGCTGGACTTAGTCTCGTACAAACAAAAACCAATTAAGACAAAGACAAGGACAGAAACAAGGACAAAAACAAAAACAAAAACGAAAACAAAAACAAAAACGAAAACAAAAACGAAAACAAAAACGAAAACAAACACGAAAACAAAAACGAAAACAAAAACGAAAACAAAAACGAAAACAAAAACGAAAACAAAAACGAAAACAAAAACGAAAACAAAAACGAAATCAAAAACGAAAACAAAAACGAAAACAAAAACGAAAACAAAAAAGAAAACAAAAACGAAAACAAAAACGAAAACAAACACGAAAAGAAAAACGAAAACAAAAACGAAAACAAAAACGAAAACAAAAACGAAAACAAAAACATCATCGAGATACATCGATCAGCACGAATCGCGTACCTAGCGAAACATATCTGTTATTCTTCTATCAAATCAGAAACTTTCTTTCGATCGGTGAGAATTGTTAGTAAAGAACATTTGATATATAACTATAGCGCGGGAATTGATGTAGCTTCTCGCTCGCTTCGCTCGCTCTTATAAAACTAGCCTAACCTCAAAACCGATCCCGCGCGTCTGTAAATTATCGGAAAATCGCGGTCTTTTCGAAAAACGAACGCAAGGTGGATTGGTTTTAGGTAAGGCTATAACATTCCGAGCGAGCGCAGCGAGCGAGCAACTCGTAAAGGTGAGTCGCAACCCAATGATTTTGACCGTAGGGACTTTTAAGTATTCGCAACAGCCCTAGGAGCGACACGCCGCTGGACTTGGTCGTGTGCGATCGAAGAGCATTATGCCGCTGGACTTAGTCTCGTACAAACAAAAACCAATTAAGACAAAGACAAGGACAGAAACAAGGACAAAAACAAAAACACAAACAAAAACGAAAAGGAAAACAAAAACAAAAACGAAAACAAAAACGAAAACAAAAACAAAAACGAAAACAAAAACGAAAACAAAAACGAAAACAAACACGAAAACAAAAACGAAAACAAAAACGAAAACAAAAACGAAAACAAAAACGAAAACAAAAACGAAAACAAAAACGAAAACAAAAACACAAACAAAAACGAAAAGGAAAACAAAAACAAAAACGAAAACAAAAACGAAAACAAAAACGAAAACAAAAACGAAAACAAAAACGAAAACAAAAACAAAAACGAAAACAAAAACGAAAACAAAAACGAAAACAAAAACGAAAACAAAAACGAAAACAAAAACGAAATCAAAAACGAAAACAAAAACGAAAACAAAAACGAAAACAAAAACGAAAACAAAAACGAAAACAAAAACGAAAACAAAAACGAAAACAAAAACGAAAACAAAAACGAAAACAAAAAAGAAAACAAAAACGAAAACGAAAACGAAAACAAAAACGAAAACAAAAACGAAAACAAAAACGAAAACAAAAACGAAAACAAAAACGAAAACAAAAACGAAAACAAAAACGAAAACAAAAACGAAAACAAAAACGAAAACAAAAAAGAAAACAAAAACGAAAACAAAAACGAAAACAAAAAAGAAAACAAAAACGAAAACAAAAACGAAAACAAACACGAAAAGAAAAACGAAAACAAAAACGAAAACAAAAACGAAAACAAAAACGAAAACAACAACATCATCGAGATACATCGATCAGCACGAATCGCGTACCTAGCGAAACATATCTGTTATTCTTCTATCAAATCAGAAACTTTCTTTCGATCGGTGAGAATTGTTAGTAAAGAACATTTGATATATAACTATAGCGCGGGAATTGATGTAGCTTCTCGCTCGCTTCGCTCGCTCTTATAAAACTAGCCTAACCTCAAAACCGATCCCGCGCGTCTGTAAATTATCGGAAAATCGCGGTCTTTTCGAAAAACGAACGCAAGGTGGATTGGTTTTAGGTAAGGCTATAACATTCCGAGCGAGCGCAGCGAGCGAGCAACTCGTAAAGGTGAGTCGCAACCCAATGATTTTGACCGTAGGGACTTTTAAGTATTCGCAACAGCCCTAGGAGCGACACGCCGCTGGACTTGGTCGTGTGCGATCGAAGAGCATTATGCCGCTGGACTTAGTCTCGTACAAACAAAAACCAATTAAGACAAAGACAAGGACAGAAACAAGGACAAAAACAAAAACACAAACAAAAACGAAAAGGAAAACAAAAACAAAAACGAAAACAAAAACGAAAACAAAAACAAAAACGAAAACAAAAACGAAAACAAAAACGAAAACAAACACGAAAACAAAAACGAAAACAAAAACGAAAACAAAAACGAAAACAAAAACGAAAACAAAAACGAAAACAAAAACGAAAACAAAAACACAAACAAAAACGAAAAGGAAAACAAAAACAAAAACGAAAACAAAAACGAAAACAAAAACAAAAACGAAAACAAAAACGAAAACAAAAACGAAAACAAAAACGAAAACAAAAACGAAAACAAAAACGAAAACAAAAACGAAAACAAAAACAAAAACGAAAACAAAAACGAAAACAAAAACGAAAACAAAAACGAAAACAAAAACGAAAACAAAAACGAAAACAAAAACGAAAACAAAAACGAAAACAAAAACGAAAACAAAAACGAAAACAAAAACGAAAACAAAAACGAAAACAAAAACGAAAACAAAAAAGAAAACAAAAACGAAAACAAAAACGAAAACAAAAAAGAAAACAAAAACGAAAACAAAAACGAAAACAAACACGAAAAGAAAAACGAAAACAAAAACGAAAACAAAAACGAAAACAAAAACGAAAACAACAACATCATCGAGATACATCGATCAGCACGAATCGCGTACCTAGCGAAACATATCTGTTATTCTTCTATCAAATCAGAAACTTTCTTTCGATCGGTGAGAATTGTTAGTAAAGAACATTTGATATATAACTATAGCGCGGGAATTGATGTAGCTTCTCGCTCGCTTCGCTCGCTCTTATAAAACTAGCCTAACCTCAAAACCGATCCCGCGCGTCTGTAAATTATCGGAAAATCGCGGTCTTTTCGAAAAACGAACGCAAGGTGGATTGGTTTTAGGTAAGGCTATAACATTCCGAGCGAGCGCAGCGAGCGAGCAACTCGTAAAGGTGAGTCGCAACCCAATGATTTTGACCGTAGGGACTTTTAAGTATTCACAACAGCCCTAGGAGCGACACGCCGCTGGACTTGGTCGTGTGCGATCGAAGAGCATTATGCCGCTGGACTTAGTCTCGTACAAACAAAAACCAATTAAGACAAAGACAAGGACAGAAACAAGGACAAAAACAAAAACACAAACAAAAACGAAAAGGAAAACAAAAACAAAAACGAAAACAAAAACGAAAACAAAAACAAAAACGAAAACAAAAACGAAAACAAAAACGAAAACAAACACGAAAACAAAAACGAAAACAAAAACGAAAACAAAAACGAAAACAAAAACGAAAACAAAAACGAAAACAAAAACGAAAACAAAAACACAAACAAAAACGAAAAGGAAAACAAAAACAAAAACGAAAACAAAAACGAAAACAAAAACAAAAACGAAAACAAAAACGAAAACAAAAACGAAAACAAAAACGAAAACAAAAACGAAAACAAAAACGAAAACAAAAACGAAAACAAAAACAAAAACGAAAACAAAAACGAAAACAAAAACGAAAACAAAAACGAAAACAAAAACGAAAACAAAAACGAAAACAAAAACGAAAACAAAAACGAAAACAAAAACGAAAACAAAAACGAAAACAAAAACGAAAAAAAAAACGAAAACAAAAACGAAAACAAAAACGAAAACAAAAACGAAAACAAAAACGAAAACAAAAACGAAAACAAAAACGAAAACAAAAACGAAAACAAAAACGAAAACAAAAACGAAAACAAAAACGAAAACAAAAACGAAAACAAAAAAGAAAACAAAAACGAAAACAAAAACGAAAACAAAAACATCATCGAGATACATCGATCAGCACGAATCGCGTACCTAGCGAAACATATCTGTTATTCTTCTATCAAATCAGAAACTTTCTTTCGATCGGTGAGAA
>NW_026869738.1:1262500-1267500 GCF_905332965.1 Bombus pascuorum | reverse complement strand
TTTTGTTTTTGTTTTCGTTTTTGTTTTTGTTTTCGTTTTTGTTTTCGTTTTTGTTTTTGTTTTTGTTTTCGTTTTTGTTTTCGTTTTTGTTTTCGTTTTTGTTTTTGTTTTCGTTTTTGTTTTCGTTTTTGTTTTCGTTTTCGTTTTCGTTTTTGTTTTCGTTTTTGTTTTCCTTTTTGTTTTCGTTTTTGTTTTCGTTTTTGTTTTCGTTTTTGTTTTCGTTTTTGTTTTTGTTTTCGTTTTTGTTTTCGTTTTTGTTTTTGTTTTCCTTTTCGTTTTTGTTTGTGTTTTTGTTTTCGTTTTTGTTTTCGTTTTTGTTTTCGTTTTTGTTTTCGTTTTTGTTTTCGTTTTTGTTTTCGTTTTTGTTTTCGTGTTTGTTTTCGTTTTTGTTTTCGTTTTTGTTTTCGTTTTTGTTTTTGTTTTCGTTTTTGTTTTCGTTTTTGTTTTTGTTTTCCTTTTCGTTTTTGTTTGTGTTTTTGTTTTTGTCCTTGTTTCTGTCCTTGTCTTTGTCTTAATTGGTTTTTGTTTGTACGAGACTAAGTCCAGTGGCATAATGCTCTTCGATCGCACACGACCAAGTCCAGCGGCGTGTCGCTCCTAGGGCTGTTGCGAATACTTAAAAGTCCCTACGGTCAAAATCATTGGGTTGCGACTCACCTTTACGAGTTGCTCGCTCGCTGCGCTCGCTCGGAATGTTATAGCCTTATCTAAAACCAATCCACCTTGCGTTCGTTTTTCGAAGAGACCGCGATTTTCCGATAATTTACAGACGCGCGGGATCGGTTTTGAGGTTAGGCTAGTTTTATAAGAGCGAGCGAAGCGAGCGAGAAGCTACATCAATTCCCGCGCTATAGTTATATATCAAATGTTCTTTACTAACAATTCTCACCGATCGAAAGAAAGTTTCTGATTTGATAGAAGAATAACAGATATGTTTCGCTAGGTACGCGATTCGTGCTGATCGATGTATCTCGATGATGTTTTTGTTTTCGTTTTTGTTTTCGTTTTTGTTTTCGTTTTTGTTTTCGTTTTTCTTTTCGTGTTTGTTTTCGTTTTTGTTTTCGTTTTTGTTTTCTTTTTTGTTTTCGTTTTTGTTTTCGTTTTTCTTTTCGTGTTTGTTTTCGTTTTTGTTTTCGTTTTTGTTTTCTTTTTTGTTTTCGTTTTTGTTTTCGTTTTTGTTTTCTTTTTTGTTTTCGTTTTTGTTTTCGTTTTTGTTTTCGTTTTTGTTTTCGTTTTTGTTTTCGTTTTTGTTTTCGTTTTTGTTTTCGTTTTTGTTTTCGTTTTTGTTTTCGTTTTTGTTTTTGTTTTCGTTTTTGTTTTCGTTTTTGTTTTCGTTTTTGTTTTCGTTTTTGTTTTCGTTTTTGTTTTCGTTTTTGTTTTCGTTTTTGTTTTCGTTTTTGTTTTCGTTTTTGTTTTTGTTTTCGTTTTTGTTTTCGTTTTTGTTTTCGTTTTTGTTTTCGTTTTTGTTTTCGTTTTTGTTTTTGTTTTCGTTTTTGTTTTCGTGTTTGTTTTCGTTTTTGTTTTCGTTTTTGTTTTCGTTTTTGTTTTTGTTTTCGTTTTTGTTTTCGTTTTTGTTTTTGTTTTTGTTTTCCTTTTCGTTTTTGTTTGTGTTTTTGTTTTCGTTTTTGTTTTCGTTTTTGTTTTCGTTTTTGTTTTCGTTTTTGTTTTCGTTTTTGTTTTCGTTTTTGTTTTCGTTTTTGTTTTCGTTTTTGTTTTCGTTTTTGTTTTTGTTTTCGTTTTTGTTTTCGTTTTTGTTTTCGTTTTTGTTTTCGTTTTTGTTTTCGTTTTTGTTTTCGTTTTTGTTTTTGTTTTCGTTTTTGTTTTCGTTTTTGTTTTCGTTTTTGTTTTCGTTTTTGTTTTCGTGTTTGTTTTCGTTTTTGTTTTCGTTTTTGTTTTCGTTTTTGTTTTTGTTTTCGTTTTTGTTTTCGTTTTTGTTTTTGTTTTCCTTTTCGTTTTTGTTTGTGTTTTTGTTTTTGTCCTTGTTTCTGTCCTTGTCTTTGTCTTAATTGGTTTTTGTTTGTACGAGACTAAGTCCAGCGGCATAATGCTCTTCGATCCCACACGACCAAGTCCAGCGGCGTGTCGCTCCTAGGGCTGTTGCGAATACTTAAAAGTCCCTACGGTCAAAATCATTGGGTTGCGACTCACCTTTACGAGTTGCTCGCTCGCTGCGCTCGCTCGGAATGTTATAGCCTTACCTAAAACCAATCCACCTTGCGTTCGTTTTTCGAAAAGACCGCGATTTTCCGATAATTTACAGACGCGCGGGATCGGTTTTGAGGTTAGGCTAGTTTTATAAGAGCGAGCGAAGCGAGCGAGAAGCTACATCAATTCCCGCGCTATAGTTATATATCAAATGTTCTTTACTAACAATTCTCACCGATCGAAAGAAAGTTTCTGATTTGATAGAAGAATAACAGATATGTTTCGCTAGGTACGCGATTCGTGCTGATCGATGTATCTCGATGATGTTTTTGTTTTCGTTTTTGTTTTCGTTTTTGTTTTCGTTTTTGTTTTCGTTTTTCTTTTCGTGTTTGTTTTCGTTTTTGTTTTCGTTTTTGTTTTCTTTTTTGTTTTCGTTTTTGTTTTCGTTTTTCTTTTCGTGTTTGTTTTCGTTTTTGTTTTCGTTTTTGTTTTCTTTTTTGTTTTCGTTTTTGTTTTCGTTTTTGTTTTCTTTTTTGTTTTCGTTTTTGTTTTCGTTTTTGTTTTCGTTTTTGTTTTCGTTTTTGTTTTCGTTTTTGTTTTCGTTTTTGTTTTCGTTTTTGTTTTCGTTTTTGTTTTTGTTTTCGTTTTTGTTTTCGTTTTTGTTTTCGTTTTTGTTTTCGTTTTTGTTTTCGTGTTTGTTTTCGTTTTTGTTTTCGTTTTTGTTTTCGTTTTTGTTTTTGTTTTCGTTTTTGTTTTCGTTTTTGTTTTTGTTTTCCTTTTCGTTTTTGTTTGTGTTTTTGTTTTTGTCCTTGTTTCTGTCCTTGTCTTTGTCTTAATTGGTTTTTGTTTGTACGAGACTAAGTCCAGCGGCATAATGCTCTTCGATCCCACACGACCAAGTCCAGCGGCGTGTCGCTCCTAGGGCTGTTGCGAATACTTAAAAGTCCCTACGGTCAAAATCATTGGGTTGCGACTCACCTTTACGAGTTGCTCGCTCGCTGCGCTCGCTCGGAATGTTATAGCCTTACCTAAAACCAATCCACCTTGCGTTCGTTTTTCGAAAAGACCGCGATTTTCCGATAATTTACAGACGCGCGGGATCGGTTTTGAGGTTAGGCTAGTTTTATAAGAGCGAGCGAAGCGAGCGAGAAGCTACATCAATTCCCGCGCTATAGTTATATATCAAATGTTCTTTACTAACAATTCTCACCGATCGAAAGAAAGTTTCTGATTTGATAGAAGAATAACAGATATGTTTCGCTAGGTACGCGATTCGTGCTGATCGATGTATCTCGATGATATTTTTGTTTTCGTTTTTGTTTTCGTTTTTGTTTTCGTTTTTGTTTTCGTTTTTGTTTTCGTTTTTGTTTTCGTTTTTGTTTTCGTTTTTGTTTTCGTGTTTGTTTTCGTTTTTGTTTTCGTTTTTGATTTCTTTTTTGTTTTCGTTTTTGTTTTCGTTTTTGTTTTCGTTTTTGTTTTCGTTTTTGTTTTCGTTTTTGTTTTCGTTTTTGTTTTCGTTTTTGTTTTCGTTTTTGTTTTCGTTTTTGATTTCGTTTTTGTTTTCGTTTTTGTTTTCGTTTTTGTTTTCGTTTTTGTTTTCGTTTTTGTTTTCGTTTTTGTTTTCGTTTTTGATTTCGTTTTTGTTTTCGTTTTTGTTTTCGTTTTTGTTTTCGTTTTTGTTTTCGTTTTTGTTTTCGTTTTTGTTTTCGTTTTTGTTTTCGTGTTTGTTTTCGTTTTTGTTTTCGTTTTTGTTTTCGTTTTTGTTTTTGTTTTCGTTTTTGTTTTTGTTTTTGTCCTTGTTTCTGTCCTTGTCTTTGTCTTAATTGGTTTTTGTTTGTACGAGACTAAGTCCAGCGGCATAATGCTCTTCGATCGCACACGACCAAGTCCAGCGGCGTGTCGCTCCTAGGGCTGTTGCGAATACTTAAAAGTCCCTACGGTCAAAATCATTGGGTTGCGACTCACCTTTACGAGTTGCTCGCTCGCTGCGCTCGCTCGGAATGTTATAGCCTTACCTAAAACCAATCCACCTTGCGTTCGTTTTTCGAAAAGACCGCGATTTTCCGATAATTTACAGACGCGCGGGATCGGTTTTGAGGTTAGGCTAGTTTTATAAGAGCGAGCGAAGCGAGCGAGAAGCTACATCAATTCCCGCGCTATAGTTATATATCAAATGTTCTTTACTAACAATTCTCACCGATCGAAAGAAAGTTTCTGATTTGATAGAAGAATAACAGATATGTTTCGCTAGGTACGCGATTCGTGCTGATCGATGTATCTCGATGATGTTGTTGTTTTCGTTTTTGTTTTCGTTTTTGTTTTCTTTTTTGTTTTCGTTTTTGTTTTCGTTTTTGTTTTCGTTTTTGTTTTCGTTTTTGTTTTCGTTTTTGTTTTCGTTTTTGTTTTCGTTTTTGTTTTCGTTTTTGTTTTCGTTTTTGTTTTCGTTTTTGTTTTCGTGTTTGTTTTCGTTTTTGTTTTCGTTTTTGTTTTCTTTTTTGTTTTCGTTTTTGTTTTCGTTTTTGTTTTCGTTTTTGTTTTCTTTTTTGTTTTCGTTTTTGTTTTCGTTTTTGTTTTCTTTTTTGTTTTCGTTTTTGTTTTCGTTTTTGTTTTCGTTTTTGATTTCGTTTTTGTTTTCGTTTTTGTTTTCGTTTTTGTTTTCGTTTTTGTTTTCGTTTTTGTTTTCGTTTTTGTTTTCGTTTTTGATTTCGTTTTTGTTTTCGTTTTTGTTTTCGTTTTTGTTTTCGTTTTTGTTTTCGTTTTTGTTTTCGTTTTTGTTTTCGTTTTTGTTTTCGTGTTTGTTTTCGTTTTTGTTTTCGTTTTTGTTTTCGTTTTTGTTTTTGTTTTCGTTTTTGTTT
>NW_026869738.1:1252500-1257500 GCF_905332965.1 Bombus pascuorum | reverse complement strand
ATCCTTTCCTTCTAGTATCTCAATTTTATTACAGAGTAACATTAAATTCTAGAAATTCACTTCAACAGATTGAATCATAGGGAATTATTTTCTTCTGTTTCTTATCTTGAATACATATGCATGTTAGTCCTGGCATCACATTTCGCATTTGAGATTTTCACCAAATAAAAATGAAATTTTTCACGTACATCCTTATTAGTTTATAAAATAAATATTTTGTTAAGAGTTTATAGAAACAAACACAAAATGTATAATCGAAAGCCAAGTAACGCAAGGTTCTAAAAAAAAATCAGTACCATATTATCATCCTGTCAGTAACGTAGAAAACCTATGAACATGTCACGTTGTTGCTGAAAATTTTTGGCTTTGTACCGGCTTCCTTTAACGAAGTCCGCTTAATTATATGACAAGTCGAGCACGGTTGAATTCTTGCAAGGTTCAAGCGTCTAACGATCACTTCTTAAACTATTCTATTCAGTACTCTGCTGCTAAAGCGACCTTCTATTTAAATTAAAAAAAACTCACCGCTATTAAAATGCATCGTACCTCTCAATTCTTGATTATATATCCGGTTCGATGAATATTTTCTATGTTTCCGTCTCATAAAATGCCGCTGTATTATGTTTACGGAATACTATTATAATTACGGGTAATGTGAATTTCCAATGTTTCATTTCCTCTTCTATAAACTTTCAATTTTATATACGATAGTTTTGCGATGCTGCAAATGAATTGGAGTTAGTACACGTGCGTTAATATTAGATACTCAACCTCAAAATTTGTCATAAAATAAATTTACAAAGAATATCAACATAGAAAGCACGAATAGCGTAACTTTTAATTCTCTCTTTTTCGATCAGAAGAGAAATTTGAAACAGTAGAAACTTCTGTGTCAGACATTATTTAAACACGAATCCTTTAAGTTCTAGTGGTGTAATACTTGTTTGCGCGGACATTATTCTGATAAAGAGGAGCGTCGACCTGGAAAGTAAGGTTTTAAACGATTACCGTGTATTTTCTTTATAATGTTATCAATTAAGATTTCGTAATAAGGGGTTTTGACAGAGTGGATTCTGTATGGTCCTAACCATTCAGTGTCCAATTTGTCCCTTTTGTGATCATTATGGATTAATACAAAATCTCCTTCTTTAAATACCGTTTGAATTCGAACTATCTTTCTCTTTTGGTCTCGAAGGTATCGTTTCTTACTGTTTATTAATGTTTTTCTCGCGATGTCTAAATATTTATTTAACTGCTTTTGCCAGAGTGAGAACATATCATTGTAAGTTAAATTCGAAGTTTTCGCGATTGCCGATGGTAGGTTTGCGTCTCTACCGAACGTTAGTTTAAAAGGTGAAAATCCGGTACCTTCGTGTACGGTTGTATTATAACCCAAACATATGAAGTTTAATATCTCATCCCATTCTTTATCATGGTTATCATGCAGACTTGTACGGATTAAATCTTTTACTACGGCGTGTGTTCTTTCTAGAGATCCGTTTGACTGAGGGTGAAAGCTAGTGGTTTTAATGTGTTTAATCTTAAATGCCTCTTCGAATTTTAACATAAGTTCACTAATGAAGTTTTGTCCCTGGTCTGTTAGAATTGTTTTGGGTGCAGAAAATATGTAAATGTAGTGTTCTAAGAGTGCATTTATTATGGATTCTGTCCGTTGTGTTTTTAGTGGTACTAGGATCAAGTATTTTGTCAGTTCGTCATGTATTGAGAGTATAAATTGGTTTCCTTTCTTAGTTTTGGTCATAGGTCCTATGATGTCCATAGCAATTTTGTCGTTAGGTTGTAATGGTGTGTCAGATATTATTGGTTCTTCTTTCGGTCTAATACGCGTTAATTTCTCCTTTTGACAAGCTTCACATTTCTTTATAAACTCTTCGACTTTATTCAATAAATATGGAATTTTATATCGCTCTTTTATTCTTTGGTAGGTCTTTTGTACCCCTAAATGTCCTATCGTACCGTTATGATTTTCGTGAATTATTTTCTCTATCTCTTCCTCGGTTAATTCTTGGATTAGGTCCCACGCGAAAATGACAGGGTATCGGGTATCATTGAAATATATAAGTATGAGTTTGATCTGGTTTTTTTCTAATTCTGTAAACGTATTGTCTCCTATACCTACTTTCTTGTTATTTCGTAATATGTTGTCAATTTTCCGTAACCATATTGCCTCGTCGAACTCTCCTAATTCTGTTTTAGTTAATTGATAGAAGGATTGGTCGTTAGGTTTTATTTCTAATCGCTTTGGGATTTCTGACTTCTTTTTCCATGTATTAAAATGTTGTAAGAAATCTAATGTTACTGTTCCCTCAGGGATTTCTACCTTTTGAATCGCGTGAATTCTAGATAAGCTATCTGCGACTGGGTTTTCTTTGCCTTTAACGTATTCGATCGTGTATTCGTACTCCTCTAGTTTTAGTCTCCATCGCATTAATCTAGATGACGGGTCTTTGCAATTATTCAACCATTTCAAGGCTTGATGGTCTGTTCTAATAACAAATTTTCTTCCTAACAAGTATTGTCGTAGTCGTTTCAATGCCCATACGATAGCTAATAATTCTTTTTCTGTAGTCGTATAATTTTTCTCTGGAGGGTTTAGTGTTCGAGAGATGTATAGCACGGGTGTCCGTCTTGTGATAGTACGGCTCCTAGTCCTTCGTTACTAGCGTCTGTCGTTAATACGAATGTTTTAGAGAAATCTGGGTATGACAGAACAGGTGCTTGACAAAGTTTTCGTTTGAGTGTATCGAAACTGTTTTGTTGTTTGTCCGTCCAATGGAAGTTGGTGTCTTTTTTGTTTAGGTCCGTCAGGGGTTTGGCTATTTTAGAGAAGTTACGTATAAATTTCCGGTAGTATCCCACGAGTCCTAAGAATGATTTGACTTCGGTAGGGTTGCTAAGAATTTTAAAATTTTCGACTGCTTCTATTTTCTTAGGATTGGGTTTTACTCCTTCTGATGTTACTATGTGTCCTAAATATTCGAGTTCTGGTTTTAGAAATTCACATTTATCTGGTTGGATTTTTAGTCCTAGTTCTCTTAGTCTTTGTAATACTATGGCTAAGTTTTCGTTATGTTTTTGAATAGTGCTTCCAAATATAATAATGTCGTCTAAATATGCAAAGCAATGTTTATTAATTAATCCGCGAAACGCTGTATCCATCATTCTTTGGAATGTGGCTGGTGCGTTTTTGAGTCCAAAAGGCATTCTGTTAAATTGGAAATGTCCTTGTGGTGTTGAGAAAGCGGTGTATTTCTTTGAGTCTTCGTCCATAGGGATTTGATGAAAACCGGATGATAGATCGAGTGCTGAGAAAAACTTCGCGTCACCTAGTTGGCTTAATATGTCTTCTATGTCGGGTAATGGGTAGGCGTCTTGGTCAGTCAGTTCGTTTAGTTTTCTAAAGTCAATAACTATTCTCCATTTCTGTTTTCCCGACGCGTCTAACTTCTTGGGAACAACCCATACTGGTGAATTGAAAGGAGAGTCTGATTCTTCTATAATGTTTTTGTTTAGCATGTCTGTTATTTGTCCCTCGATTTCTCGTTTGTGGCACTCTGGTGGTCTGTATGATTTGGTGTTTATGATTTTGTCTTGTTTTAATGTGATTGTATGTTTTGTCAGATTAGTACATGGTAAAAGGTCTGTTTCTAAATTGAATACGTCGACGTAATGCATTAATATTTTCTCTATGGGTTCGCGGAGTTCGCGTTCAATATGATTTGTTCTCACTACGGTTTTAAATCTAGCAATTTGATCTAATTCTTTACTGTTATCAATGTCGTTAGAAATTTCATGGTTTGTCTCACCAGAATTGAAGAAACATACTCGCGTTGGTTTGCCTTCGAGGTAGATGGTTCGAACTCTTTTTTCGCCTGGTTGTATTGTTTCCGGTTTCTGAAAGTACAAAATATTATTGTCAAGTTTTAATCTATCGTTGGAGATTTCATATTGATACTTCTCTAAACAAGGTAGACCTATTATTCCGTCTTCTATTAAGGGAAAGTCATCCGGTACTATATAAAATTTATGTTCCTTGCCAAACAATTTAGATATAATAAATTCGTTAGTGGTATATCTGTCTCGTCCCATGGAGAACATTCGAGGTTCGTCGGTCTTGAAGGTTTGACAGTCTACTTTGTCCCTTTTCAATAGGTTGATTCCTGCTCCTGTGTCGATGAGGTGTGTCTCGTGTCCAGTCCTTGTGTTAAACCGTATTGTGAGAAGCTTGCCTGTCGTGGTGTTGACTCTTGGAATTTTCCTTGGTCTTCCGTTGTTTTGTCGTAAGTTTCTGCTTCTGTGTTGTGTGTCTCGAGATTGTGGACTCCTGGTGGTCTCGGGTATTGGCTGGGTGTTTGAAAATTTTTACACTGATTGGAGACATGTCCGATTTGGCTGCATTTGAAGCACTTCAGTTGAGTTCTTTGGGTAAGTGGCGTTCGCTCAGCTTGCTGGAAGTTTCTTGGCATTGGTTTAGGTATTCCTTGGAATCGGGCCTTAGCTCTCCCAATTGGTTGATATATTGTTCTTCCTAATCTTTTGTTGCGTTCGATCTCCCCTATGACTAACTCCGCCTCGAAAGCTGCATCTTGCGCTTCTTGGAGATTCTTTGGCCTTGTAGCTGATGTGCGTATCTCTATTTCGGGTTTTAAATTCAGCACGAAAATTTTGGTCGCTCGTTCGGTTTCAAGATCTATGGCGACTGCTCGGCGTACTGGATCGCGAATTTCATGTTGGAGCGCGTATATCAGTTCGTTGAGGTTGTGTCGAAACCTCTTCACATAATTGTGTACCGATTCGGTTTGTCGCGTACGTTGCAACTTATCACGAGCTCCATTGGAAGTAATGCTTACAGATACAAATTTTCTGAGGCTTTCAAATAGGTCCTCGTAGTTCTCGATTTCAGAGTGACGGATACTACGTTCCGCTTCTCCGATAATTCTTTGTGTCAAAATTAGTCGTAGTAATGCGCGTTTTTCTCT
>NW_026869738.1:1227500-1242500 GCF_905332965.1 Bombus pascuorum | reverse complement strand
GTTTTCGTTTTTGATTTCGTTTTTGTTTTCGTTTTTGTTTTCTTTTTTGTTTTCGTTTTTGTTTTCGTTTTTGTTTTCTTTTTTGTTTTCGTTTTTGTTTTCGTGTTTGTTTTCGTTTTTGTTTTCGTTTTCGTTTTTGTTTTTGTTTTTGTTTTCGTTTTTGTTTTTGTTTTTGTCCTTGTTTCTGTCCTTGTCTTTGTCTTAATTGGTTTTTGTTTGTACGAGACTAAGTCCAGCGGCATAATGCTCTTCGATCGCACACGACCAAGTCCAGCGGCGTGTCGCTTGTCACGTAAAATAATAAAGAAAAAGGAGAAGTAATTAAAAAAAGGAACTTTTATTTATTTGCGATACACTTCCGAGCTCTAGGCGTGATTATTCAAGACTGACTTGGATGATTTTAGGGTGAGTATTTAAATTCTTTTGTTCGTGGGAGTGGGAAAAGGCTTCGGTCATATATTTCTGAGAACGTATAGAGTGAGAGTGGGAAAAGGCTTCGGTCATATATTTCTGAGAACGTATAGAGTGACCGGATATTATCCGTTGCTTACTTATGCTAAGGCGCTTGGAATTTCGTTATCTTATCGCTTTGTTTAGTCGGATTTTGTCTGCGGTATTTCGTACGTGACATTCCCCCCTTCTTAGATTGAACTTGGTCCCTCAAGTTTTCCTCAGGAGACTCTTGTGGAATTGGACTCGGCGTGGCTCGAAAATCACAGCTGATCCCTCTCTTTCTTCGAAGTGGTATGAGTCGGTTGGGGTATAGACGTTGGATGTGGCGACCGGGGCGCTTGGTGGGGATGTAGCATCGTGGCTATTGATCACGGTTTCATTTCGACAGCAAAATAAATTAATACATGGATTATTTGGTATACATTTCTTGACGCATTTGAATACTCCTATCTTGTTTAGGCCGTGTACAATTAGATTCGTGTGTTTTACATGAATGATAAAAAAAAGAAAAAGATCGCCAATCTCATTTTTACATACCAATTATTCGACCGTGGGTGCTTATGCATTTTTGATAAATTTAGGATCCAAATATCTGCAGAATGCATATAATATACAGAAGTATAAAACGATATTTCAAGTACAACGTCTATTATAAATCTTAATTTCTAGTTAGATTGGTGTTAGGTTAGTCATAAAATTGCATAAATATCCACAGTTTACCAATTATTTTTTTTTTTCTAACGTGCTTGAAAAAGCATTACATATCAAACTGTGCCTACTCCGAAGCATCCCCTATAATGAAACCCTATAGTTATACTACAATCTATGTGCATCGTCGAAGTTTCTCGTACTTTGATTGACTATCGAAGGCTTTCGTGGCGTGCTAATGTCTAATCCTATAATAATATTGGCAGTATCGCTATACAAATATCCTTTCCTTCTAGTATCTCAATTTTATTACAGAGTAACATTAAATTCTAGAAATTCACTTCAACAGATTGAATCATAGGGAATTATTTTCTTCTGTTTCTTATCTTGAATACATATGCATGTTAGTCCTGGCATCACATTTCGCATTTGAGATTTTCACCAAATAAAAATGAAATTTTTCACGTACATCCTTATTAGTTTATAAAATAAATATTTTGTTAAGAGTTTATAGAAACAAACACAAAATGTATAATCGAAAGCCAAGTAACGCAAGGTTCTATTAAAAAATCAGTACCATATTATCATCCTGTCAGCAACGTAGAAAACCTATGTTTCCGTCTCATAAAATGCCGCTGTATTATGTTTACGGAATACTATTATAATTACGGGTAATGTGAATTTCCAATGTTTCATTTCCTCTTCTATAAACTTTCAATTTTATATACGATAGTTTTGCGATGCTGCAAATGAATTGGAGTTAGTACACGTGCGTTAATATTAGATACTCAACCTCAAAATTTGTCATAAAATAAATTTACAAAGAATATCAACATAGAAAGCACGAATAGCGTAACTTTTAATTCTCTCTTTTTCGATCAGAAGAGAAATTTGAAACAGTAGAAACTTCTGTGTCAGACATTATTTAAACACGAATCCTTTAAGTTCTAGTGGTGTAATACTTGTTTGCGCGGACATTATTCTGATAAAGAGGAGCGTCGACCTGGAAAGTAAGGTTTTAAACGATTACCGTGTATTTTCTTTATAATGTTATCAATTAAGATTTCGTAATAAGGGGTTTTGACAGAGTGGATTCTGTATGGTCCTAACCATTCAGTGTCCAATTTGTCCCTTTTGTGATCATTATGGATTAATACAAAATCTCCTTCTTTAAATACCGTTTGAATTCGAACTATCTTTCTCTTTTGGTCTCGAAGGTATCGTTTCTTACTGTTTATTAATGTTTTTCTCGCGATGTCTAAATATTTATTTAACTGCTTTTGCCAGAGTGAGAACATATCATTGTAAGTTAAATTCGAAGTTTTCGCGATTGCCGATGGTAGGTTTGCGTCTCTACCGAACGTTAGTTTAAAAGGTGAAAATCCGGTACCTTCGTGTACGGTTGTATTATAACCCAAACATATGAAGTTTAATATCTCATCCCATTCTTTATCATGGTTATCATGCAGACTTGTACGGATTAAATCTTTTACTACGGCGTGTGTTCTTTCTAGAGATCCGTTTGACTGAGGGTGAAAGCTAGTGGTTTTAATGTGTTTAATCTTAAATGCCTCTTCGAATTTTAACATAAGTTCACTAATGAAGTTTTGTCCCTGGTCTGTTAGAATTGTTTTGGGTGCAGAAAATATGTAAATGTAGTGTTCTAAGAGTGCATTTATTATGGATTCTGTCCGTTGTGTTTTTAGTGGTACTAGGATCAAGTATTTTGTCAGTTCGTCATGTATTGAGAGTATAAATTGGTTTCCTTTCTTAGTTTTGGTCATAGGTCCTATGATGTCCATAGCAATTTTGTCGTTAGGTTGTAATGGTGTGTCAGATATTATTGGTTCTTCTTTCGGTCTAATACGCGTTAATTTCTCCTTTTGACAAGCTTCACATTTCTTTATAAACTCTTCGACTTTATTCAATAAATATGGAATTTTATATCGCTCTTTTATTCTTTGGTAGGTCTTTTGTACCCCTAAATGTCCTATCGTACCGTTATGATTTTCGTGAATTATTTTCTCTATCTCTTCCTCGGTTAATTCTTGGATTAGGTCCCACGCGAAAATGACAGGGTATCGGGTATCATTGAAATATATAAGTATGAGTTTGATCTGGTTTTTTTCTAATTCTGTAAACGTATTGTCTCCTATACCTACTTTCTTGTTATTTCGTAATATGTTGTCAATTTTCCGTAACCATATTGCCTCGTCGAACTCTCCTAATTCTGTTTTAGTTAATTGATAGAAGGATTGGTCGTTAGGTTTTATTTCTAATCGCTTTGGGATTTCTGACTTCTTTTTCCATGTATTAAAATGTTGTAAGAAATCTAATGTTACTGTTCCCTCAGGGATTTCTACCTTTTGAATCGCGTGAATTCTAGATAAGCTATCTGCGACTGGGTTTTCTTTGCCTTTAACGTATTCGATCGTGTATTCGTACTCCTCTAGTTTTAGTCTCCATCGCATTAATCTAGATGACGGGTCTTTGCAATTATTCAACCATTTCAAGGCTTGATGGTCTGTTCTAATAACAAATTTTCTTCCTAACAAGTATTGTCGTAGTCGTTTCAATGCCCATACGATAGCTAATAATTCTTTTTCTGTAGTCGTATAATTTTTCTCTGGAGGGTTTAGTGTTCGAGAGATGTATAGCACGGGTGTCCGTCTTGTGATAGTACGGCTCCTAGTCCTTCGTTACTAGCGTCTGTCGTTAATACGAATGTTTTAGAGAAATCTGGGTATGACAGAACAGGTGCTTGACAAAGTTTTCGTTTGAGTGTATCGAAACTGTTTTGTTGTTTGTCCGTCCAATGGAAGTTGGTGTCTTTTTTGTTTAGGTCCGTCAGGGGTTTGGCTATTTTAGAGAAGTCACGTATAAATTTCCGGTAGTATCCCACGAGTCCTAAGAATGATTTGAATTCGGTAGGGTTGCTAAGAATTTTAAAATTTTCGACTGCTTCTATTTTCTTAGGATTGGGTTTTACTCCTTCTGACGTTACTATGTGTCCTAAATATTCGAGTTCTGGTTTTAGAAATTCACATTTATCTGGTTGGATTTTTAGTCCTAGTTCTCTTAGTCTTTGTAATACTATGGCTAAGTTTTCGTTATGTTTTTGAATAGTGCTTCCAAATATAATAATGTCGTCTAAATATGCAAAGCAATGTTTATTAATTAATCCGCGTAATGCTGTATCCATCATTCTTTGGAATGTGGCTGGTGCGTTTTTGAGTCCAAAAGGCATTCTGTTAAATTGGAAATGTCCTTGTGGTGTTGAGAAAGCGGTGTATTTCTTTGAGTCTTCGTCCATAGGGATTTGATGAAAACCGGATGATAGATCGAGTGCTGAGAAAAACTTCGCGTCACCTAGTTGGCTTAATATGTCTTCTATGTCGGGTAATGGGTAGGCGTCTTGGTCAGTCAGTTCGTTTAGTTTTCTAAAGTCAATAACTATTCTCCATTTCTGTTTTCCCGACGCGTCTAACTTCTTGGGAACAACCCATACTGGTGAATTGAAAGGAGAGTCTGATTCTTCTATAATGTTTTTGTTTAGCATGTCTGTTATTTGTCCCTCGATTTCTCGTTTGTGGCACTCTGGTGGTCTGTATGATTTGGTGTTTATGATTTTGTCTTGTTTTAATGTGATTGTATGTTTTGTCAGATTAGTACATGGTAAAAGGTCTGTTTCTAAATTGAATACGTCGACGTAATGCATTAATATTTTCTCTATGGGTTCGCGGAGTTCGCGTTCAATATGATTTGTTCTCACTACGGTTTTAAATCTAGCAATTTGATCTAATTCTTTACTGTTATCAATGTCGTTAGAAATTTCATGGTTTGTCTCACCAGAATTGAAGAAACATACTCGCGTTGGTTTGCCTTCGAGGTAGATGGTTCGAACTCTTTTTTCGCCTGGTTGTATTGTTTCCGGTTTCTGAAAGTACAAAATATTATTGTCAAGTTTTAATCTATCGTTGGAGATTTCATATTGATACTTCTCTAAACAAGGTAGACCTATTATTCCGTCTTCTATTAAGGGAAAGTCATCCGGTACTATATAAAATTTATGTTCCTTGCCAAACAATTTAGATATAATAAATTCGTTAGTGGTATATCTGTCTCGTCCCATGGAGAACATTCGAGGTTCGTCGGTCTTGAAGGTTTGACAGTCTACTTTGTCCCTTTTCAATAGGTTGATTCCTGCTCCTGTGTCGATGAGGTGTGTCTCGTGTCCAGTCCTTGTGTTAAACCGTATTGTGAGAAGCTTGCCTGTCGTGGTGTTGACTCTTGGAATTTTCCTTGGTCTTCCGTTGTTTTGTCGTAAGTTTCTGTTTCTGTGTTGTGTGTCTCGAGATTGTGGACTCCTGGTGGTCTCGGGTGTTGGCTGGGTGTTTGAAAATTTTTACACTGATTGGAGACATGTCCGATTTGGCTGCATTTGAAGCACTTCAGTTGAGTTCTTTGGGTAAGTGGCGTTCGCTCAGCTTGCTGGAAGTTTCTTGGCATTGGTTTAGGTATTCCTTGGAATCGGGCCTTAGCTCTCCCAATTGGTTGATATATTGTTCTTCCTAATCTTTTGTTGCGTTCGATCTCCCCTATGACTAACTCCGCCTCGAAAGCTGCATCTTGCGCTTCTTGGAGATTCTTTGGCCTTGTAGCTGATGTGCGTATCTCTATTTCGGGTTTTAAATTCAGCACGAAAATTTTGGTCGCTCGTTCGGTTTCAAGATCTATGGCGACTGCTCGGCGTACTGGATCGCGAATTTCATGTTGGAGCGCGTATATCAGTTCGTTGAGGTTGTGTCGAAACCTCTTCACATAATTGTGTACCGATTCGGTTTGTCGCGTACGTTGCAACTTATCACGAGCTCCATTGGAAGTAATGCTTACAGATACAAATTTTCTGAGGCTTTCAAATAGGTCCTCGTAGTTCTCGATTTCAGAGTGACGGATACTACGTTCCGCTTCTCCGATAATTCTTTGTGTCAAAATTAGTCGTAGTAATGCGCGTTTTTCTCTACATTCGGCTCGAGCTTCCCTTACCCGTTTAATGAACCCTTCTACTCCTATATCATCTTGTCCGTTGAGTATGGGGATAAAGTCTAAGCAGGTTTTTGCATCGTACATGGGGTTGTTACATCTTACTGCTTCTTCTTCACTGTCCGTATCGTCCACTTCGTTAGGTTTTACAGGTGGTTGCTTTCTCTGAATATTGCTGGTATTAGACTCATCCATCGTAACAAGGGAGCCTAACTCGGTAGTACCGTCACGTCCTAAACTTAATTTAGTGATATGTTTCCCTAATAGTTCTATCTCCGCTGCACGTTTTTTGTTTTCGGTATCGGCTATTCGTTGCGCCTCTTCTATTCGTCGCACAAGAAGTTCGAATCGCTCGAGTGTGGCACGGGTTGAATTGTCCATAACTTCGGTTGCAGAGGCAGTATTAACGGTTTCGATTTTATCTTTTCTCGGCGCGGACATGATTCTATTTAAGTTTACTGAGTCCGAACTATTGTTGCTATTTGAGCTCGAAACGCTCGAAACGCTTGAGAAACTTGATTTTCTCGTACGGTAGTGTACAAATGAATCCAGATTTTCGGCTTACCGTAGTAGCTATGGCCGTTGAGGAGTCTCTGGGATGTTTTCCTCTCTGGTTGGTTCCAGATTCCGAATCTTATTCGTAGGTTTGCTCTGCGCTGACCGTAGTCCTCTCGTCTAGTTTCACCGTAGTGGAACGTTGAAAGTTGCTGCAGGGCGTCGTAGTAGCAAAGATTCGCAGTGGTCCGCTGATCCTTCAATCTTCAATGATGCGCGTACGCCGAAATCGTAATTTCGTTTTCACTGAAGCGAATGGATCCTGGCAGGATCGCCAAAATGTCACGTAAAATAATAAAGAAAAAGGAGAAGTAATTAAAAAAAGGAACTTTTATTTATTTGCGATACACTTCCGAGCTCTAGGCGTGATTATTCAAGACTGACTTGGATGATTTTAGAATGAGTATTTAAATTCTTTTGTTCGTGGGAGTGGGAAAAGGCTTCGGTCATATATTTCTGAGAACGTATAGAGTGAGAGTGGGAAAAGGCTTCGGTCATATATTTCTGAGAACGTATAGAGTGACCGGATATTATCCGTTGCTTACTTATGCTAAGGCGCTTGGAATTTCGTTATCTTATCGCTTTGTTTAGTCGGATTTTGTCTGCGGTATTTCGTACGTGACACGCTCCTAGGGCTGTTGCGAATACTTAAAAGTCCCTACGGTCAAAATCATTGGGTTGCGACTCACCTTTACGAGTTGCTCGCTCGCTGCGCTCGCTCGGAATGTTATAGCCTTACCTAAAACCAATCCACCTTGCGTTCGTTTTTCGAAAAGACCGCGATTTTCCGATAATTTACAGACGCGCGGGATCGGTTTTGAGGTTAGGCTAGTTTTATAAGAGCGAGCGAAGCGAGCGAGAAGCTACATCAATTCCCGCGCTATAGTAATATCAAATGTTCTTTACTAACAATTCTCACCGATCGAAAGAAAGTTTCTGATTTGATAGAAGAATAACAGATATGTTTCGCTAGGTACGCGATTCGTGCTGATCGATGTATCTCGATGATGTTGTTGTTTTCGTTTTTGTTTTCGTTTTTGTTTTCGTTTTTGTTTTCGTTTTTGATTTCGTTTTTGTTTTCGTTTTTGTTTTCGTTTTTGTTTTCGTTTTTGTTTTCGTTTTTGTTTTCGTTTTTGTTTTCGTTTTTGTTTTCGTGTTTGTTTTCGTTTTTGTTTTCGTTTTTGTTTGTGTTTTTGTTTTCGTTTTTGTTTTCGTTTTTGTTTTCGTTTTTGTTTTCGTTTTTGTTTTCGTTTTTGTTTTCGTTTTTGTTTTTGTTTTCGTTTTTGTTTTCGTTTTTGTTTTTGTTTTCCTTTTCGTTTTTGTTTGTGTTTTTGTTTTCGTTTTTGTTTTCTTTTTTGTTTTCGTTTTTGTTTTCGTTTTTGTTTTCGTTTTTGTTTTCGTGTTTGTTTTCGTTTTTGTTTTCGTTTTTGTTTTCGTTTTTGTTTTCGTTTTTGTTTTCGTTTTTGTTTTCGTTTTTGTTTTCGTTTTTGTTTTCGTTTTTGTTTTCGTTTTTGTTTTCGTTTTTGTTTTCGTTTTTGATTTCGTTTTTGTTTTCGTTTTTGTTTTCGTTTTTGTTTTCGTTTTTGTTTTCGTTTTTGATTTCGTTTTTGTTTTCGTTTTTGTTTTCGTTTTTGTTTTCGTTTTTGTTTTCGTTTTTGTTTTCGTTTTTGTTTTCGTTTTTGTTTTCGTGTTTGTTTTCGTTTTTGTTTTCGTTTTTGTTTTCGTTTTTGTTTTTGCTTTCGTTTGTGTTTTTGTTTTTGTTTTCGTTTTTGTTTTCGTTTTTGTTTTCGTTTTTGTTTTCGTTTTTGTTTTCGTTTTTGTTTTCGTTTTTGTTTTCGTTTTTGTTTTCGTTTTTGTTTTCGTTTTTGTTTTCGTTTTTGTTTTTGTTTTCGTTTTTGTTTTCGTTTTTGTTTTCGTTTTTGTTTTCGTTTTTGTTTTCGTTTTCGTTTTCGTTTTCGTTTTTGTTTTCGTTTTTGTTTTTGTTTTCGTTTTTGTTTTCGTTTTTGTTTTCGTTTTTCTTTTCGTGTTTGTTTTCGTTTTTGTTTTCGTTTTTGTTTTCGTTTTTGTTTTCGTTTTTGTTTTCGTTTTTGTTTTCGTTTTTGTTTTCGTTTTTGTTTTCGTTTTTGTTTTCGTGTTTGTTTTCGTTTTTGTTTTCGTTTTCGTTTTTGTTTTTGTTTTTGTTTTTGTTTTCGTTTTTGTTTTCGTTTTTCTTTTCGTGTTTGTTTTCGTTTTTGTTTTCGTTTTTGTTTTCTTTTTTGTTTTCGTTTTTGTTTTCGTTTTTGTTTTCTTTTTTGTTTTCGTTTTTGTTTTCGTTTTTGTTTTCGTTTTTGTCTTCTTTTTTGTTTTCGTTTTTGTTTTCGTTTTTGTTTTCGTTTTTGTTCTCGTTTTTGTTTTCGTTTTTGTTTTTGTTTTCGTTTTTGTTTTCGTTTTTGTTTTCGTTTTTGTTTTCGTTTTTGTTTTCGTTTTTGTTTTCGTTTTTGTTTTCTTTTTTGTTTTCGTTTTTGTTTTCGTTTTTGTTTTCGTTTTTGTTTTCGTTTTTGTTTTCGTTTTTGTTTTCGTTTTTGTTTTCGTTTTTGTTTTTGTTTTTGTTTTCGTTTTTGATTTCGTGTTTGTTTTCGTTTTTGTTTTCGTTTTTGTTTTCGTTTTTGTTTTCGTTTTTGTTTTCGTTTTTGTTTTCGTTTTTGTTTTCGTTTTTGTTTGCGTTTTTGTTTTCGTGTTTGTTTTCGTTTTTGTTTTCGTTTTTGTTTTCGTTTTTGTTTTTGTTTTCGTTTGTGTTTTTGTTTTTGTCCTTGTTTCTGTCCTTGTCTTTGTCTTAATTGGTTTTTGTTTGTACGAGACTAAGTCCAGCGGCATAATGCTCTTCGATCGCACACGACCAAGTCCAGCGGCGTGTCGCTCCTAGGGCTGTTGCGAATACTTAAAAGTCCCTACGGTCAAAATCATTGGGTTGCGACTCACCTTTACGAGTTGCTCGCTCGCTGCGCTCGCTCGGAATGTTATAGCCTTACCTAAAACCAATCCACCTTGCGTTCGTTTTTCGAAAAGACCGCGATTTTCCGATAATTTACAGACGCGCGGGATCGGTTTTGAGGTTAGGCTAGTTTTATAAGAGCGAGCGAAGCGAGCGAGAAGCTACATCAATTCCCGCGCTATAGTTATATATCAAATGTTCTTTACTAACAATTCTCACCGATCGAAAGAAAGTTTCTGATTTGATAGAAGAATAACAGATATGTTTCGCTAGGTACGCGATTCGTGCTGATCGATGTATCTCGATGATGTTTTTGTTTTCGTTTTTGTTTTCGTTTTTGTTTTCGTTTTTGTTTTCGTTTTTCTTTTCGTGTTTGTTTTCGTGTTTGTTTTCGTTTTTGTTTTCTTTTTTGTTTTCGTTTTTGTTTACGTTTTTGTTTTCTTTTTTGTTTTCGTTTTTGTTTTCGTTTTTGTTTTCGTTTTTGTTTTCGTTTTTGTTTTCGTTTTTGTTTTCGTTTTTGTTTTCGTTTTTGTTTTCGTTTTTGTTTTCGTTTTTGTTTTTGTTTTCGTTTTTGTTTTCGTTTTTGTTTTCGTTTTTGTTTTCGTTTTTGTTTTCGTTTTTGTTTTCGTTTTTGTTTTTGTTTTCCTTTTCGTTTTTGTTTGTGTTTTTGTTTTCGTTTTTGTTTTCGTTTTTGTTTTCGTTTTTGTTTTCGTTTTTGTTTTCGTTTTTGTTTTCGTTTTTGTTTTTGTTTTCGTTTTTGTTTTCGTTTTTGTTTTTGTTTTCCTTTTCGTTTTTGTTTGTGTTTTTGTTTTCGTTTTTGTTTTCTTTTTTGTTTTCGTTTTTGTTTTCGTTTTTGTTTTCGTTTTTGTTTTCGTGTTTGTTTTCGTTTTTGTTTTCGTTTTTGTTTTCGTTTTTGTTTTCGTTTTTGTTTTCGTTTTTGTTTTCGTTTTTGTTTTCGTTTTTGTTTTCGTTTTTGTTTTCGTTTTTGTTTTCGTTTTTGTTTTCGTTTTTGATTTCGTTTTTGTTTTCGTTTTTGTCTTCGTTTTTGTTTTCGTTTTTGTTTTCGTTTTTGATTTCGTTTTTGTTTTCGTTTTTGTTTTCGTTTTTGTTTTCGTTTTTGTTTTCGTTTTTGTTTTCGTTTTTGTTTTCGTTTTTGTTTTCGTGTTTGTTTTCGTTTTTGTTTTCGTTTTTGTTTTCGTTTTTGTTTTTGTTTTCGTTTGTGTTTTTGTTTTTGTCCTTGTTTCTGTCCTTGTCTTTGTCTTAATTGGTTTTTGTTTGTACGAGACTAAGTCCAGCGGCATAATGCTCTTCGATCGCACACGACCAAGTCCAGCGGCGTGTCGCTCCTAGGGCTGTTGCGAATACTTAAAAGTCCCTACGGTCAAAATCATTGGGTTGCGACTCACCTTTACGAGTTGCTCGCTCGCTGCGCTCGCTCGGAATGTTATAGCCTTACCTAAAACCAATCCACCTTGCGTTCGTTTTTCGAAAAGACCGCGATTTTCCGATAATTTACAGACGCGCGGGATCGGTTTTGAGGTTAGGCTAGTTTTATAAGAGCGAGCGAAGCGAGCGAGAAGCTACATCAATTCCCGCGCTATAGTTATATATCAAATGTTCTTTACTAACAATTCTCACCGATCGAAAGAAAGTTTCTGATTTGATAGAAGAATAACAGATATGTTTCGCTAGGTACGCGATTCGTGCTGATCGATGTATCTCGATGATGTTTTTGTTTTCGTTTTTGTTTTCGTTTTTGTTTTCGTTTTTGTTTTCGTTTTTGTTTTCGTTTTTGTTTTCGTTTTTGTTTTCGTTTTTGTTTTCGTTTTTGTTTTCGTTTTTGTTTTCGTTTTTGTTTTCGTTTTTGTTTTCGTTTTTCTTTTCGTTTTTGTTTTCGTTTTTGTTTTCGTTTTTGTTTTCGTTTTTGTTTTCGTTTTTGTTTTTGTTTTCCTTTTCGTTTTTGTTTGTGTTTTTGTTTTCGTTTTTGTTTTCGTTTTTGTTTTCGTTTTTGTTTTCGTTTTTGTTTTCGTTTTTGTTTTCGTTTTTGTTTTTGTTTTCGTTTTTGTTTTCGTTTTTGTTTTTGTTTTCCTTTTCGTTTTTGTTTGTGTTTTTGTTTTCGTTTTTGTTTTCGTTTTTGTTTTCGTTTTTGTTTTTGTTTTCGTTTTTGTTTTCGTTTTTGTTTTCGTTTTTGTTTTCGTTTTTGTTTTCGTTTTTGTTTTCGTTTTTGTTTTTGTTTTCGTTTTTGTTTTCGTTTTTGTTTTTGTTTTCCTTTTCGTTTTTGTTTGTGTTTTTGTTTTCGTTTTTGTTTTCGTTTTTGTTTTCGTTTTTGTTTTCGTTTTTGTTTTCGTTTTTGTTTTCGTTTTTGTTTTCGTGTTTGTTTTCGTTTTTGTTTTCGTTTTTGTTTTCGTTTTTGTTTTTGTTTTCGTTTTTGTTTTCGTTTTTGTTTTTGTTTTCCTTTTCGTTTTTGTTTGTGTTTTTGTTTTTGTCCTTGTTTCTGTCCTTGTCTTTGTCTTAATTGGTTTTTGTTTGTACGAGACTAAGTCCAGCGGCATAATGCTCTTCGATCGCACACGACCAAGTCCAGCGGCGTGTCGCTCCTAGGGCTGTTGCGAATACTTAAAAGTCCCTACGGTCAAAATCATTGGGTTGCGACTCACCTTTACGAGTTGCTCGCTCGCTGCGCTCGCTCGGAATGTTATAGCCTTACCTAAAACCAATCCACCTTGCGTTCGTTTTTCGAAAAGACCGCGATTTTCCGATAATTTACAGACGCGCGGGATCGGTTTTGAGGTTAGGCTAGTTTTATAAGAGCGAGCGAAGCGAGCGAGAAGCTACATCAATTCCCGCGCTATAGTTATATATCAAATGTTCTTTACTAACAATTCTCACCGATCGAAAGAAAGTTTCTGATTTGATAGAAGAATAACAGATGTGTTTCGCTAGGTACGCGATTCGTGCTGATCGATGTATCTCGATGATGTTTTTGTTTTCGTTTTTGTTTTCGTTTTTGTTTTCGTTTTTGTTTTCGTTTTTCTTTTCGTGTTTGTTTTCGTTTTTGTTTTCGTTTTTGTTTTCGTTTTTGTTTTCGTTTTTGTTTTCGTTTTTGTTTTTGTTTTCCTTTTCGTTTTTGTTTGTGTTTTTGTTTTCGTTTTTGTTTTCGTTTTTGTTTTCGTTTTTGTTTTCGTTTTTGTTTTCGTTTTTGTTTTCGTTTTTGTTTTTGTTTTCGTTTTTGTTTTCGTTTTTGTTTTTGTTTTCCTTTTCGTTTTTGTTTGTGTTTTTGTTTTCGTTTTTGTTTTCTTTTTTGTTTTCGTTTTTGTTTTCGTTTTTGTTTTCGTTTTTGTTTTCGTGTTTGTTTTCGTTTTTGTTTTCGTTTTTGTTTTCGTTTTTGTTTTCGTTTTTGTTTTCGTTTTTGTTTTCGATTTTGTTTTCGTTTTTGTTTTCGTTTTTGTTTTCGTTTTTGTTTTCGTTTTTGTTTTCGTTTTTGATTTCGTTTTTGTTTTCGTTTTTGTTTTCGTTTTTGTTTTCGTTTTTGTTTTCGTTTTTGATTTCGTTTTTGTTTTCGTTTTTGTTTTCGTTTTTGTTTTCGTTTTTGTTTTCGTTTTTGTTTTCGTTTTTGTTTTCGTTTTTGTTTTCGTGTTTGTTTTCGTTTTTGTTTTCGTTTTTGTTTTCGTTTTTGTTTTTGTTTTCGTTTGTGTTTTTGTTTTTGTTTTCGTTTTTGTTTTCGTTTTTGTTTTCGTTTTTGTTTTCGTTTTTGTTTTCGTTTTTGTTTTCGTTTTTGTTTTCGTTTTTGTTTTCGTTTTTGTTTTCGTTTTTGTTTTCGTTTTTGTTTTCGTTTTTGTTTTCGTTTTTGTTTTCGTGTTTGTTTTCGTTTTTGTTTTCGTTTTCGTTTTCGTTTTTGTTTTCTTTTTTGTTTTCGTTTTTGTTTTCGTTTTTGTTTTCGTTTTTGTTTTCGTTTTTGTTTTCGTTTTTGTTTTCGTTTTTGTTTTCGTTTTTGTTTTCGTTTTTGATTTCGTTTTTGTTTTCGTTTTTGTTTTCGTTTTTGTTTTCGTTTTTGTTTTCGTTTTTGTTTTCGTTTTTGTTTTCGTTTTTGTTTTCGTGTTTGTTTTCGTTTTTGTTTTCGTTTTTGTTTTCGTTTTTGTTTTTGTTTTCGTTTTTGTTTTCGTTTTTGTTTTCGTTTTTGTTTTCGTTTTTGTTTTCGTTTTTGTTTTCGTTTTTGTTTTCGTTTTTGTTTTTGTTTTCGTTTTTGTTTTCGTTTTTGTTTTTGTTTTCCTTTTCGTTTTTGTTTGTGTTTTTGTTTTCGTTTTTGTTTTCGTTTTTGTTTTCGTTTTTGTTTTCGTGTTTGTTTTCGTTTTTGTTTTCGTTTTCGTTTTTCGTTTTTGTTTTCTTTTTTGTTTTCGTTTTTGTTTTCGTTTTTGTTTTCGTTTTTGTTTTCGTTTTTGTTTTCGTTTTTGTTTTCGTTTTTGTTTTCGTTTTTGTTTTTGTTTTTGTTTTCGTTTTTGATTTCGTGTTTGTTTTCGTTTTTGTTTTCGTTTTTGTTTTCGTTTTTGTTTTCGTTTTTGTTTTCGTTTTTGTTTTCGTTTTTGTTTTCGTTTTTGTTTGCGTTTTTGTTTTCGTGTTTGTTTTCGTTTTTGTTTTCGTTTTTGTTTTCGTTTTTGTTTTTGTTTTCGTTTGTGTTTTTGTTTTTGTCCTTGTTTCTGTCCTTGTCTTTGTCTTAATTGGTTTTTGTTTGTACGAGACTAAGTCCAGCGGCATAATGCTCTTCGATCGCACACGACCAAGTCCAGCGGCGTGTCGCTCCTAGGGCTGTTGCGAATACTTAAAAGTCCCTACGGTCAAAATCATTGGGTTGCGACTCACCTTTACGAGTTGCTCGCTCGCTGCGCTCGCTCGGAATGTTATAGCCTTACCTAAAACCAATCCACCTTGCGTTCGTTTTTCGAAAAGACCGCGATTTTCCGATAATTTACAGACGCGCGGGATCGGTTTTGAGGTTAGGCTAGTTTTATAAGAGCGAGCGAAGCGAGCGAGAAGCTACATCAATTCCCGCGCTATAGTTATATATCAAATGTTCTTTACTAACAATTCTCACCGATCGAAAGAAAGTTTCTGATTTGATAGAAGAATAACAGATATGTTTCGCTAGGTACGCGATTCGTGCTGATCGATGTATCTCGATGATGTTTTTGTTTTCGTTTTTGTTTTCGTTTTTGTTTTCGTTTTTGTTTTCGTTTTTCTTTTCGTGTTTGTTTTCGTGTTTGTTTTCGTTTTTGTTTTCTTTTTTGTTTTCGTTTTTGTTTACGTTTTTGTTTTCTTTTTTGTTTTCGTTTTTG
>NW_026869738.1:1207500-1217500 GCF_905332965.1 Bombus pascuorum | reverse complement strand
TTTTGTTTTCGTTTTTGTTTTCGTTTTTGTTTTCGTTTTTGTTTTCGTTTTTGTTTTCGTTTTTGTTTTCGTTTTTGTTTTCGTTTTTGTTTTCGTTTTTGTTTTCGTTTTTGTTTTCGTTTTTGTTTTCGTTTTTGTTTTTGTTTTCGTTTTTGTTTTCGTTTTTGTTTTCGTTTTTGTTTTCGTTTTTGTTTTCGTTTTTGTTTTCGTTTTTGTTTTCGTTTTTGTTTTTGTTTTCGTTTTTGTTTTCGTTTTTGTTTTCGTTTTTCTTTTCGTGTTTGTTTTCGTTTTTGTTTTCGTTTTTGTTTTCGTTTTTGTTTTCGTTTTTGTTTTCGTTTTTGTTTTCGTTTTTGTTTTCGTTTTTGTTTTCGTTTTTGTTTTCGTGTTTGTTTTCGTTTTTGTTTTCGTTTTCGTTTTTGTTTTTGTTTTTGTTTTTGTTTTCGTTTTTGTTTTCGTTTTTCTTTTCGTGTTTGTTTTCGTTTTTGTTTTCGTTTTTGTTTTCTTTTTTGTTTTCGTTTTTGTTTTCGTTTTTGTTTTCTTTTTTGTTTTCGTTTTTGTTTTCGTTTTTGTTTTCGTTTTTGTTTTCTTTTTTGTTTTCGTTTTTGTTTTCGTTTTTGTTTTCGTTTTTGTTCTCGTTTTTGTTTTCGTTTTTGTTTTTGTTTTCGTTTTTGTTTTCGTTTTTGTTTTCGTTTTTGTTTTCGTTTTTGTTTTCGTTTTTGTTTTCGTTTTTGTTTTCGTTTTTGTTTTTGTTTTCGTTTTTGTTTTCGTTTTTGTTTTTGTTTTCCTTTTCGTTTTTGTTTGTGTTTTTGTTTTCGTTTTTGTTTTCGTTTTTGTTTTCGTTTTTGTTTTCGTTTTTGTTTTCGTTTTTGTTTTCGTTTTTGTTTTCGTGTTTGTTTTCGTTTTTGTTTTCGTTTTTGTTTTCGTTTTTGTTTTTGTTTTCGTTTTTGTTTTCGTTTTTGTTTTTGTTTTCCTTTTCGTTTTTGTTTGTGTTTTTGTTTTTGTCCTTGTTTCTGTCCTTGTCTTTGTCTTAATTGGTTTTTGTTTGTACGAGACTAAGTCCAGTGGCATAATGCTCTTCGATCGCACACGACCAAGTCCAGCGGCGTGTCGCTCCTAGGGCTGTTGCGAATACTTAAAAGTCCCTACGGTCAAAATCATTGGGTTGCGACTCACCTTTACGAGTTGCTCGCTCGCTGCGCTCGCTCGGAATGTTATAGCCTTACCTAAAACCAATCCACCTTGCGTTCGTTTTTCGAAGAGACCGCGATTTTCCGATAATTTACAGACGCGCGGGATCGGTTTTGAGGTTAGGCTAGTTTTATAAGAGCGAGCGAAGCGAGCGAGAAGCTACATCAATTCCCGCGCTATAGTTATATATCAAATGTTCTTTACTAACAATTCTCACCGATCGAAAGAAAGTTTCTGATTTGATAGAAGAATAACAGATATGTTTCGCTAGGTACGCGATTCGTGCTGATCGATGTATCTCGATGATGTTTTTGTTTTCGTTTTTGTTTTCGTTTTTGTTTTCGTTTTTGTTTTCGTTTTTGTTTTCGTGTTTGTTTTCGTTTTTGTTTTCGTTTTTGTTTTCTTTTTTGTTTTCGTTTTTGTTTTCGTTTTTCTTTTCGTGTTTGTTTTCGTTTTTGTTTTCGTTTTTGTTTTCTTTTTTGTTTTCGTTTTTGTTTTCGTTTTTGTTTTCTTTTTTGTTTTCGTTTTTGTTTTCGTTTTTGTTTTCGTTTTTGTTTTCGTTTTTGTTTTCGTTTTTGTTTTCGTTTTTGTTTTCGTTTTTGTTTTCGTTTTTGTTTTCGTTTTTGTTTTTGTTTTCGTTTTTGTTTTCGTTTTTGTTTTCGTTTTTGTTTTCGTTTTTGTTTTCGTTTTTGTTTTCGTTTTTGTTTTCGTTTTTGTTTTTGTTTTCGTTTTTGTTTTCGTTTTTGTTTTCGTTTTTGTTTTCGTTTTTGTTTTCGTTTTTGTTTTTGTTTTCGTTTTTGTTTTCGTGTTTGTTTTAGTTTTTGTTTTCGTTTTTGTTTTCGTTTTTGTTTTTGTTTTCGTTTTTGTTTTCGTTTTTGTTTTTGTTTTTGTTTTCCTTTTCGTTTTTGTTTGTGTTTTTGTTTTCGTTTTTGTTTTCGTTTTTGTTTTCGTTTTTGTTTTCGTTTTTGTTTTCGTTTTTGTTTTCGTTTTTGTTTTCGTTTTTGTTTTCGTTTTTGTTTTCGTTTTTGTTTTTGTTTTCGTTTTTGTTTTCGTTTTTGTTTTCGTTTTTGTTTTCGTTTTTGTTTTCGTTTTTGTTTTCGTTTTTGTTTTTGTTTTCGTTTTTGTTTTCGTTTTTGTTTTCGTTTTTGTTTTCGTTTTTGTTTTCGTGTTTGTTTTCGTTTTTGTTTTCGTTTTTGTTTTCGTTTTTGTTTTTGTTTTCGTTTTTGTTTTCGTTTTTGTTTTTGTTTTCCTTTTCGTTTTTGTTTGTGTTTTTGTTTTTGTCCTTGTTTCTGTCCTTGTCTTTGTCTTAATTGGTTTTTGTTTGTACGAGACTAAGTCCAGCGGCATAATGCTCTTCGATCCCACACGACCAAGTCCAGCGGCGTGTCGCTCCTAGGGCTGTTGCGAATACTTAAAAGTCCCTACGGTCAAAATCATTGGGTTGCGACTCACCTTTACGAGTTGCTCGCTCGCTGCGCTCGCTCGGAATGTTATAGCCTTACCTAAAACCAATCCACCTTGCGTTCGTTTTTCGAAAAGACCGCGATTTTCCGATAATTTACAGACGCGCGGGATCGGTTTTGAGGTTAGGCTAGTTTTATAAGAGCGAGCGAAGCGAGCGAGAAGCTACATCAATTCCCGCGCTATAGTTATATATCAAATGTTCTTTACTAACAATTCTCACCGATCGAAAGAAAGTTTCTGATTTGATAGAAGAATAACAGATATGTTTCGCTAGGTACGCGATTCGTGCTGATCGATGTATCTCGATGATGTTTTTGTTTTCATTTTTGTTTTCGTTTTTGTTTTCGTTTTTGTTTTCGTTTTTGTTTTCGTTTTTGTTTTCGTTTTTGTTTTCGTTTTTGTTTTCGTTTTTGTTTTCGTTTTTGTTTTCGTTTTTGTTTTCGTTTTTGTTTTTGTTTTCGTTTTTGTTTTCGTTTTTGTTTTCGTTTTTGTTTTCGTTTTTGTTTTCGTTTTTGTTTTCGTTTTTGTTTTTGTTTTCGTTTTTGTTTTCGTTTTTGTTTTCTTTTTTGTTTGTGTTTTTGTTTTCGTTTTTGTTTTCGTTTTTGTTTTCGTGTTTGTTTTCGTTTTTGTTTTCGTTTTTGTTTTCGTTTTTGTTTTCGTTTTTGTTTTCGTGTTTGTTTTCGTTTTTGTTTTCGTTTTTGTTTTCGTTTTTGTTTTTGTTTTCGTTTTTGTTTTCGTTTTTGTTTTCGTTTTTGTTTTCGTTTTTGTTTTCGTTTTTGTTTTCGTTTTTGTTTTCGTTTTTGTTTTTGTTTTCGTTTTTGTTTTCGTTTTTGTTTTTGTTTTCCTTTTCGTATTTGTTTGTGTTTTTGTTTTCGTTTTTGTTTTCGTTTTTGTTTTCGTTTTTGTTTTCGTGTTTGTTTTCGTTTTTGTTTTCGTTTTCGTTTTCGTTTTTGTTTTCTTTTTTGTTTTCGTTTTTGTTTTCGTTTTTGTTTTCGTTTTTGTTTTCGTTTTTGTTTTCGTTTTTGTTTTCGTTTTTGTTTTCGTTTTTGTTTTCGTTTTTGTTTTTGTTTTTGTTTTCGTTTTTGATTTCGTGTTTGTTTTCGTTTTTGTTTTCGTTTTTGTTTTCGTTTTTGTTTTCGTTTTTGTTTTCGTTTTTGTTTTCGTTTTTGTTTTCGTTTTTGTTTGCGTTTTTGTTTTCGTGTTTGTTTTCGTTTTTGTTTTCGTTTTTGTTTTCGTTTTTGTTTTTGTTTTCGTTTGTGTTTTTGTTTTTGTCCTTGTTTCTGTCCTTGTCTTTGTCTTAATTGGTTTTTGTTTGTACGAGACTAAGTCCAGCGGCATAATGCTCTTCGATCGCACACGACCAAGTCCAGCGGCGTGTCGCTCCTAGGGCTGTTGCGAATACTTAAAAGTCCCTACGGTCAAAATCATTGGGTTGCGACTCACCTTTACGAATTGCTCGCTCGCTGCGCTCGCTCGGAATGTTATAGCCTTACCTAAAACCAATCCACCTTGCGTTCGTTTTTCGAAAAGACCGCGATTTTCCGATAATTTACAGACGCGCGGGATCGGTTTTGAGGTTAGGCTAGTTTTATAAGAGCGAGCGAAGCGAGCGAGAAGCTACATCAATTCCCGCGCTATAGTTATATATCAAATGTTCTTTACTAACAATTCTCACCGATCGAAAGAAAGTTTCTGATTTGATAGAAGAATAACAGATATGTTTCGCTAGGTACGCGATTCGTGCTGATCGATGTATCTCGATGATGTTTTTGTTTTCGTTTTTGTTTTCGTTTTTGTTTTCGTTTTTGTTTTCGTTTTTCTTTTCGTGTTTGTTTTCGTGTTTGTTTTCGTTTTTGTTTTCTTTTTTGTTTTCGTTTTTGTTTACGTTTTTGTTTTCTTTTTTGTTTTCGTTTTTGTTTTCGTTTTTGTTTTCGTTTTTGTTTTCGTTTTTGTTTTCGTTTTTGTTTTCGTTTTTGTTTTCGTTTTTGTTTTCGTTTTTGTTTTTGTTTTCGTTTTTGTTTTCGTTTTTGTTTTCGTTTTTGTTTTCGTTTTTGTTTTCGTTTTTGTTTTCGTTTTTGTTTTTGTTTTCCTTTTCGTTTTTGTTTGTGTTTTTGTTTTTGTTTTCGTTTTTGTTTTCGTTTTTGTTTTCGTTTTTGTTTTCGTTTTTGTTTTCGTTTTTGTTTTCGTTTTTGTTTTCGTTTTTGTTTTCGTTTTTGTTTTCGTTTTTGTTTTTGTTTTCGTTTTTGTTTTCGTTTTTGTTTTTGTTTTCCTTTTCGTATTTGTTTGTGTTTTTGTTTTCGTTTTTGTTTTCGTTTTTGTTTTCGTTTTTGTTTTCGTGTTTGTTTTCGTTTTTGTTTTCGTTTTCGTTTTCGTTTTTGTTTTCTTTTTTGTTTTCGTTTTTGTTTTCGTTTTTGTTTTCGTTTTTGTTTTCGTTTTTGTTTTCGTTTTTGTTTTCGTTTTTGTTTTCGTTTTTGTTTTTGTTTTTGTTTTCGTTTTTGATTTCGTGTTTGTTTTCGTTTTTGTTTTCGTTTTTGTTTTCGTTTTTGTTTTCGTTTTTGTTTTCGTTTTTGTTTTCGTTTTTGTTTTCGTTTTTGTTTGCGTTTTTGTTTTCGTGTTTGTTTTCGTTTTTGTTTTCGTTTTTGTTTTCGTTTTTGTTTTTGTTTTCGTTTGTGTTTTTGTTTTTGTCCTTGTTTCTGTCCTTGTCTTTGTCTTAATTGGTTTTTGTTTGTACGAGACTAAGTCCAGCGGCATAATGCTCTTCGATCGCACACGACCAAGTCCAGCGGCGTGTCGCTCCTAGGGCTGTTGCGAATACTTAAAAGTCCCTACGGTCAAAATCATTGGGTTGCGACTCACCTTTACGAATTGCTCGCTCGCTGCGCTCGCTCGGAATGTTATAGCCTTACCTAAAACCAATCCACCTTGCGTTCGTTTTTCGAAAAGACCGCGATTTTCCGATAATTTACAGACGCGCGGGATCGGTTTTGAGGTTAGGCTAGTTTTATAAGAGCGAGCGAAGCGAGCGAGAAGCTACATCAATTCCCGCGCTATAGTTATATATCAAATGTTCTTTACTAACAATTCTCACCGATCGAAAGAAAGTTTCTGATTTGATAGAAGAATAACAGATATGTTTCGCTAGGTACGCGATTCGTGCTGATCGATGTATCTCGATGATGTTTTTGTTTTCGTTTTTGTTTTCGTTTTTGTTTTCGTTTTTGTTTTCGTTTTTCTTTTCGTGTTTGTTTTCGTGTTTGTTTTCGTTTTTGTTTTCTTTTTTGTTTTCGTTTTTGTTTACGTTTTTGTTTTCTTTTTTGTTTTCGTTTTTGTTTTCGTTTTTGTTTTCGTTTTTGTTTTCGTTTTTGTTTTCGTTTTTGTTTTCGTTTTTGTTTTCGTTTTTGTTTTCGTTTTTGTTTTCGTTTTTGTTTTTGTTTTCGTTTTTGTTTTCGTTTTTGTTTTCGTTTTTGTTTTCGTTTTTGTTTTCGTTTTTGTTTTCGTTTTTGTTTTTGTTTTCCTTTTCGTTTTTGTTTGTGTTTTTGTTTTTGTTTTCGTTTTTGTTTTCGTTTTTGTTTTCGTTTTTGTTTTCGTTTTTGTTTTCGTTTTTGTTTTCGTTTTTGTTTTTGTTTTCGTTTTTGTTTTCGTTTTTGTTTTTGTTTTCCTTTTCGTTTTTGTTTGTGTTTTTGTTTTCGTTTTTGTTTTCTTTTTTGTTTTCGTTTTTGTTTTCGTTTTTGTTTTCGTTTTTGTTTTCGTGTTTGTTTTCGTTTTTGTTTTCGTTTTTGTTTTCGTTTTTGTTTTCGTTTTTGTTTTCGTTTTTGTTTTCGTTTTTGTTTTCGTTTTTGTTTTCGTTTTTGTTTTCGTTTTTGTTTTCGTTTTTGTTTTCGTTTTTGTTTGTGTTTTTGTTTTCGTTTTTGTTTTCGTTTTTGTTTTCGTTTTTGTTTTCGTTTTTGTTTTCGTTTTTGTTTTCGTTTTTGTTTTCGTGTTTGTTTTCGTTTTTGTTTTCGTTTTTGTTTTCGTTTTTGTTTTCGTTTTTGTTTTCGTGTTTGTTTTCGTTTTTGTTTTCGTTTTTGTTTTCGTTTTTGTTTTTGTTTTCGTTTGTGTTTTTGTTTTTGTCCTTGTTTCTGTCCTTGTCTTTGTCTTAATTGGTTTTTGTTTGTACGAGACTAAGTCCAGCGGCATAATGCTCTTCGATCGCACACGACCAAGTCCAGCGGCGTGTCGCTCCTAGGGCTGTTGCGAATACTTAAAAGTCCCTACGGTCAAAATCATTGGGTTGCGACTCACCTTTACGAGTTGCTCGCTCGCTGCGCTCGCTCGGAATGTTATAGCCTTACCTAAAACCAATCCACCTTGCGTTCGTTTTTCGAAAAGACCGCGATTTTCCGATAATTTACAGACGCGCGGGATCGGTTTTGAGGTTAGGCTAGTTTTATAAGAGCGAGCGAAGCGAGCGAGAAGCTACATCAATTCCCGCGCTATAGTTATATATCAAATGTTCTTTACTAACAATTCTCACCGATCGAAAGAAAGTTTCTGATTTGATAGAAGAATAACAGATATGTTTCGCTAGGTACGCGATTCGTGCTGATCGATGTATCTCGATGATGTTTTTGTTTTCGTTTTTGTTTTCGTTTTTGTTTTCGTTTTTGTTTTCGTTTTTGTTTTCGTTTTTGTTTTCGTTTTTGTTTTCGTTTTTGTTTTCGTTTTTGTTTTCGTTTTTGTTTTCGTTTTTGTTTTCGTTTTTGTTTTCGTTTTTCTTTTCGTTTTTGTTTTCGTTTTTGTTTTCGTTTTTGTTTTCGTTTTTGTTTTCGTTTTTGTTTTTGTTTTCCTTTTCGTTTTTGTTTGTGTTTTTGTTTTCGTTTTTGTTTTCGTTTTTGTTTTCGTTTTTGTTTTCGTTTTTGTTTTCGTTTTTGTTTTCGTTTTTGTTTTTGTTTTCGTTTTTGTTTTCGTTTTTGTTTTTGTTTTCCTTTTCGTTTTTGTTTGTGTTTTTGTTTTCGTTTTTGTTTTCGTTTTTGTTTTCGTTTTTGTTTTTGTTTTCGTTTTTGTTTTCGTTTTTGTTTTCGTTTTTGTTTTCGTTTTTGTTTTCGTTTTTGTTTTCGTTTTTGTTTTTGTTTTCGTTTTTGTTTTCGTTTTTGTTTTTGTTTTCCTTTTCGTTTTTGTTTGTGTTTTTGTTTTCGTTTTTGTTTTCGTTTTTGTTTTCGTTTTTGTTTTCGTTTTTGTTTTCGTTTTTGTTTTCGTTTTTGTTTTCGTGTTTGTTTTCGTTTTTGTTTTCGTTTTTGTTTTCGTTTTTGTTTTTGTTTTCGTTTTTGTTTTCGTTTTTGTTTTTGTTTTCCTTTTCGTTTTTGTTTGTGTTTTTGTTTTTGTCCTTGTTTCTGTCCTTGTCTTTGTCTTAATTGGTTTTTGTTTGTACGAGACTAAGTCCAGCGGCATAATGCTCTTCGATCGCACACGACCAAGTCCAGCGGCGTGTCGCTCCTAGGGCTGTTGCGAATACTTAAAAGTCCCTACGGTCAAAATCATTGGGTTGCGACTCACCTTTACGAGTTGCTCGCTCGCTGCGCTCGCTCGGAATGTTATAGCCTTACCTAAAACCAATCCACCTTGCGTTCGTTTTTCGAAAAGACCGCGATTTTCCGATAATTTACAGACGCGCGGGATCGGTTTTGAGGTTAGGCTAGTTTTATAAGAGCGAGCGAAGCGAGCGAGAAGCTACATCAATTCCCGCGCTATAGTTATATATCAAATGTTCTTTACTAACAATACTCACCGATCGAAAGAAAGTTTCTGATTTGATAGAAGAATAACAGATGTGTTTCGCTAGGTACGCGATTCGTGCTGATCGATGTATCTCGATGATGTTTTTGTTTTCGTTTTTGTTTTCGTTTTTGTTTTCGTTTTTGTTTTCGTTTTTCTTTTCGTGTTTGTTTTCGTTTTTGTTTTCGTTTTTGTTTTCTTTTTTGTTTTCGTTTTTGTTTTTGTTTTTGTTTTCTTTTTTGTTTTCGTTTTTGTTTTCGTTTTTGTTTTCGTTTTTGTTTTCGTTTTTGTTTTCGTTTTTGTTTTCGTTTTTGTTTTCGTTTTTGTTTTCGTTTTTGTTTTCGTTTTTGTTTTCGTTTGTGTTTTTGTTTTCGTTTTTGTTTTCGTTTTTGTTTTCGTTTTTGTTTTCGTTTTTCTTTTCGTGTTTGTTTTCGTTTTTGTTTTCGTTTTTGTTTTCGTTTTTGTTTTCGTTTTTCTTTTCGTGTTTGTTTTCGTTTTTGTTTTCGTTTTTGTTTTCTTTTTTGTTTTCGTTTTTGTTTTTGTTTTTGTTTTCTTTTTTGTTTTCGTTTTTGTTTTCGTTTTTGTTTTCGTTTTTGTTTTCGTTTTTGTTTTCGTTTTTGTTTTCGTTTTTGTTTTCGTTTTTGTTTTCGTTTTTGTTTTCGTTTTTGTTTTTGTTTTTGTTTTCGTTTTTGTTTTCGTTTTTGTTTTCGTTTTTGTTTTCGTTTTTGTTTTCGTTTTTGTTTTCGTTTTTCTTTTCGTGTTTGTTTTCGTTTTTGTTTTCGTATTTGTTTTCTTTTTTGTTTTCTTTTTTGTTTTCGTTTTTGTTTTCTTTTTTGTTTTCGTTTTTGTTTTCGTTTTTGTTTTCGTTTTTGTTTTCGTTTTTGTTTTCGTTTTTGTTTTCGTTTTTGTTTTCGTTTTTGTTTTCGTTTTTGTTTTCGTTTTTGTTTTTGTTTTCGTTTTTGTTTTCGTTTTTGTTTTCGCTTTTGTTTTCGTTTTTGTTTTCGTTTTTGTTTTCGTTTTTGTTTTTGTTTTCGTTTTTGTTTTCGTTTTTGTTTTTGTTTTCCTTTTCGTTTTTGTTTGTGTTTTTGTTTTCGTTTTTGTTTTCGTTTTTGTTTTCGTTTTTGTTTTCTTTTTTGTTTTCGTGTTTGTTTTCGTTTTTGTTTTCGTTTTCGTTTTTGTTTTTGTTTTTGTTTTTGATTTTGTTTTTGTTTTTGTCCTTGTTTCTGTCCTTGTCTTTGTCTTAATTGGTTTTTGTTTGTACGAGACTAAGTCCAGCGGCATAATGCTCTTCGATCCCACACGACCAAGTCCAGCGGCGTGTCGCTCCTAGGGCTGTTGCGAATACTTAAAAGTCCCTACGGTCAAAATCATTGGGTTGCGACTCACCTTTACGAGTTGCTCGCTCGCTGCGCTCGCTCGGAATGTTATAGCCTTACCTAAAACCAATCCACCTTGCGTTCGTTTTTCGAAAAGACCGCGATTTTCCGATAATTTACAGACGCGCGGGATCGGTTTTGAGGTTAGGCTAGTTTTATAAGAGCGAGCGAAGCGAGCGAGAAGCTACATCAATTCCCGCGCTATAGTTATATATCAAATG
>NW_026869738.1:1197500-1202500 GCF_905332965.1 Bombus pascuorum | reverse complement strand
GCTCGCTGCGCACGCTCGGAATGTTATAGCCTTACCTAAAACCAATCCACCTTGCGTTCGTTTTTCGAAAAGACCGCGATTTTCCGATAATTTACAGACGCGCGGGATCGGTTTTGAGGTTAGGCTAGTTTTATAAGAGCGAGCGAAGCGAGCGAGAAGCTACATCAATTCCCGCGCTATAGTTATATATCAAATGTTCTTTACTAACAATTCTCACCGATCGAAAGAAAGTTTCTGATTTGATAGAAGAATAACAGATATGTTTCGCTAGGTACGCGATTCGTGCTGATCGATGTATCTCGATGATGTTTTTGTTTTCGTTTTTGTTTTCGTTTTTGTTTTCGTTTTTGTTTTCGTTTTTGTTTTCGTTTTTGTTTTCTTTTTTGTTTTCGTTTTTGTTTTCGTTTTTGTTTTCGTTTTTGTTTTCGTTTTTGTTTTCGTTTTTGTTTTCGTTTTTGTTTTCGTTTTTGTTTTCGTTTTTGTTTTCGTTTTTGTTTTTGTTTTCGTTTTTGTTTTCGTTTTTGTTTTCGTTTTTGTTTTCGTTTTTGTTTTCGTTTTTGTTTTTGTTTTTGTTTTCGTTTTTGTTTTCGTTTTTGTTTTTGTTTTCCTTTTCGTTTTTGTTTGTGTTTTTGTTTTCGTTTTTGTTTTCGTTTTTGTTTTCGTTTTTGTTTTCGTTTTTGTTTTCGTTTTTGTTTTCGTTTTTGTTTTCGTGTTTGTTTTCGTTTTTGTTTTTGTTTTTGTTTTCGTTTTTGTTTTTGTTTTCGTTTTTGTTTTCGTTTTTGTTTTTGTTTTCCTTTTCGTTTTTGTTTGTGTTTTTGTTTTTGTCCTTGTTTCTGTCCTTGTCTTTGTCTTAATTGGTTTTTGTTTGTACGAGACTAAGTCCAGCGGCATAATGCTCTTCGATCGCACACGACCAAGTCCAGCGGCGTGTCGCTCCTAGGGCTGTTGCGAATACTTAAAAGTCCCTACGGTCAAAATCATTGGGTTGCGACTCACCTTTACGAGTTGCTCGCTCGCTGCGCTCGCTCGGAATGTTATAGCCTTACCTAAAACCAATCCACCTTGCGTTCGTTTTTCGAAAAGACCGCGATTTTCCGATAATTTACAGACGCGCGGGATCGGTTTTGAGGTTAGGCTAGTTTTATAAGAGCGAGCGAAGCGAGCGAGAAGCTACATCAATTATCGCGCTATAGTTATATATCAAATGTTCTTTACTAACAATTCTCACCGATCGAAAGAAAGTTTCTGATTTGATAGAAGAATAACAGATATGTTTCGCTAGGTACGCGATTCGTGCTGATCGATGTATCTCGATGATGTTTTTGTTTTCGTGTTTGTTTTCGTTTTTGTTTTCGTTTTTGTTTTCGTTTTTGTTTTCGTTTTTTTTTTCGTTTTTGTTTTCGTTTTTGTTTTCGTTTTTGTTTTCGTTTTTGTTTTCGTTTTTGTTTTCGTTTTTGTTTTCGTTTTTGATTTCGTTTTTGTTTTCGTTTTTGTTTTCGTTTTTGTTTTCGTTTTTGTTTTCGTTTTTGTTTTCGTTTTTGTTTTCGTTTTTGTTTTCGTTTTTGTTTTCGTTTTTGTTTTCGTGTTTGTTTTCGTTGTTGTTTTCGTTTTTGTTTTCGTTTTTGTTTTTGTTTTCGTTTTTGTTTTTGTTTTTGTCCTTGTTTCTGTCCTTGTCTTTGTCTTAATTGGTTTTTGTTTGTACGAGACTAAGTCCAGCGGCATAATGCTCTTCGATCGCACACGACCAAGTCCAGCGGCGTGTCGCTCCTAGGGCTGTTGCGAATACTTAAAAGTCCCTACGGTCAAAATCATTGGGTTGCGACTCACCTTTACGAGTTGCTCGCTCGCTGCGCTCGCTCGGAATGTTATAGCCTTACCTAAAACCAATCCACCTTGCGTTCGTTTTTCGAAAAGACCGCGATTTTCCGATAATTTACAGACGCGCGGGATCGGTTTTGAGGTTAGGCTAGTTTTATAAGAGCGAGCGAAGCGAGCGAGAAGCTACATCAATTCCCGCGCTATAGTTATATATCAAATGTTCTTTACTAACAATTCTCACCGATCGAAAGAAAGTTTCTGATTTGATAGAAGAATAACAGATATGTTTCGCTAGGTACGCGATTCGTGCTGATCGATGTATCTCGATGATGTTTTTGTTTTCGTTTTTGTTTTCGTTTTCGTTTTTGTTTTCGTTTTTGTTTTCGTTTTTGTTTTTGTTTTCGTTTTTGTTTTCGTTTTTGTTTTTGTTTTCGTTTTTGTTTTCGTTTTTGTTTTCGTTTTTGTTTTCGTTTTTGTTTTCGTTTTTGTTTTCGTTTTTGTTTTCGTTTTTGTTTTCGTTTTTGTTTTCGTTTTTGTTTTCGTTTTTGTTTTCGTTTTTGTTTTCGTTTTTGTTTTCGTTTTTGTTTTCGTTTTTGTTTTCGTTTTTGTTTTCGTTTTTGTTTTTGTTTTCGTTTTTGTTTTCGTTTTTGTTTTCGTTTTTGTTTTCGTTTTTGTTTTCGTTTTTGTTTTCGTTTTTGTTTTTGTTTTCGTTTTTGTTTTCGTTTTTGTTTTCTTTTTTGTTTGTGTTTTTGTTTTCGTTTTTGTTTTCGTTTTTGTTTTCGTTTTTGTTTTCGTTTTTGTTTTCGTTTTTGTTTTCGTTTTTGTTTTCGTTTTTGTTTTCGTTTTTGTTTTCGTTTTTGTTTTCGTTTTTGTTTTCGTGTTTGTTTTCGTTTTTGTTTTCGTTTTCGTTTTTGTTTTTGTTTTTGTTTTTGTTTTCGTTTTTGTTTTCGTTTTTCTTTTCGTGTTTGTTTTCGTTTTTGTTTTCGTTTTTGTTTTCTTTTTTGTTTTCGTTTTTGTTTTCGTTTTTGTTTTCTTTTTTGTTTTCGTTTTTGTTTTCGTTTTTGTTTTCGTTTTTGTTTTCTTTTTTGTTTTCGTTTTTGTTTTCGTTTTTGTTTTCGTTTTTGTTCTCGTTTTTGTTTTCGTTTTTGTTTTTGTTTTCGTTTTTGTTTTCGTTTTTGTTTTCGTTTTTGTTTTCGTTTTTGTTTTCGTTTTTGTTTTCGTTTTTGTTTTCGTTTTTGTTTTTGTTTTCGTTTTTGTTTTCGTTTTTGTTTTTGTTTTCCTTTTCGTTTTTGTTTGTGTTTTTGTTTTCGTTTTTGTTTTCGTTTTTGTTTTCGTTTTTGTTTTCGTTTTTGTTTTCGTTTTTGTTTTCGTGTTTGTTTTCGTTTTTGTTTTCGTTTTTGTTTTCGTTTTTGTTTTTGTTTTCGTTTTTGTTTTCGTTTTCGTTTTTGTTTTCCTTTTCGTTTTTGTTTGTGTTTTTGTTTTTGTCCTTGTTTCTGTCCTTGTCTTTGTCTTAATTGGTTTTTGTTTGTACGAGACTAAGTCCAGCGGCATAATGCTCTTCGATCGCACACGACCAAGTCCAGCGGCGTGTCGCTCCTAGGGCTGTTGCGAATACTTAAAAGTCCCTACGGTCAAAATCATTGGGTTGCGACTCTCCTTTACGAGTTGCTCGCTCGCTGCGCTCGCTCGGAATGTTATAGCCTTACCTAAAACCAATCCACCTTGCGTTCGTTTTTCGAAAAGACCGCGATTTTCCGATAATTTACAGACGCGCGGGATCGGTTTTGAGGTTAGGCTAGTTTTATAAGAGCGAGCGAAGCGAGCGAGAAGCTACATCAATTCCCGCGCTATAGTTATATATCAAATGTTCTTTACTAACAATTCTCACCGATCGAAAGAAAGTTTCTGATTTGATAGAAGAATAACAGATATGTTTCGCTAGGTACGCGATTCGTGCTGATCGATGTATCTCGATGATGTTTTTGTTTTCATTTTTGTTTTCGTTTTTGTTTTCGTTTTTGTTTTCGTTTTTGTTTTCGTTTTTGTTTTCGTTTTTGTTTTCGTTTTTGTTTTCGTTTTTGTTTTCGTTTTTGTTTTCGTTTTTGTTTTCGTTTTTGTTTTTGTTTTCGTTTTTGTTTTCGTTTTTGTTTTCGTTTTTGTTTTCGTTTTTGTTTTCGTTTTTGTTTTCGTTTTTGTTTTTGTTTTCGTTTTTGTTTTTGTTTTTGTTTTCTTTTTTGTTTGTGTTTTTGTTTTCGTTTTTGTTTTCGTTTTTGTTTTCGTTTTTGTTTTCGTTTTTGTTTTCGTTTTTGTTTTCGTTTTTGTTTTCGTTTTTGTTTTTGTGTTTGTTTTCGTTTTTGTTTTCGTTTTCGTTTTTGTTTTTGTTTTTGTTTTTGTTTTCGTTTTTGTTTTCGTTTTTCTTTTCGTGTTTGTTTTCGTTTTTGTTTTCGTTTTTGTTTTCTTTTTTGTTTTCGTTTTTGTTTTCGTTTTTGTTTTCGTTTTTGTTTTCGTTTTTGTTTTCGTTTTTGTTTTCGTTTTTGTTTTCGTTTTTGTTTTCGTTTTTGTTTTCGTTTTTGTTTTCGTGTTTGTTTTCGTTTTTGTTTTCGTTTTTGTTTTCTTTTTTGTTTTCGTTTTTGTTTTCGTTTTTGTTTTCGTTTTTGTTTTCTTTTTTGTTTTCGTTTTTGTTTTCGTTTTTGTTTTCGTTTTTGTTTTCGTTTTTGTTTTCGTGTTTGTTTTCGTTTTTGTTTTCGTTTTCGTTTTCGTTTTTGTTTTCTTTTTTGTTTTCGTTTTTGTTTTCGTTTTTGTTTTCGTTTTTGTTTTCGTTTTTGTTTTCGTTTTTGTTTTCGTTTTTGTTTTCGTGTTTGTTTTCGTTTTTGTTTTCGTTTTCGTTTTCGTTTTTGTTTTCTTTTTTGTTTTCGTTTTTGTTTTCGTTTTTGTTTTCGTTTTTGTTTTCGTTTTTGTTTTCGTTTTTGTTTTCGTTTTTGTTTTCGTTTTTGTTTTTGTTTTTGTTTTCGTTTTTGATTTCGTGTTTGTTTTCGTTTTTGTTTTCGTTTTTGTTTTCGTTTTTGTTTTCGTTTTTGTTTTCGTTTTTGTTTTCGTTTTTGTTTTCGTTTTTGTTTGCGTTTTTGTTTTCGTGTTTGTTTTCGTTTTTGTTTTCGTTTTTGTTTTCGTTTTTGTTTTCGTTT
>NW_026869738.1:1190000-1192500 GCF_905332965.1 Bombus pascuorum | reverse complement strand
GTTTTCGTTTTTGTTTTCGTTTTTGTTTTCGTTTTTGTTTTTGTTTTTGTTTTCGTTTTTGATTTCGTGTTTGTTTTCGTTTTTGTTTTCGTTTTTGTTTTCGTTTTTGTTTTCGTTTTTGTTTTCGTTTTTGTTTTCGTTTTTGTTTTCGTTTTTGTTTGCGTTTTTGTTTTCGTGTTTGTTTTCGTTTTTGTTTTCGTTTTTGTTTTCGTTTTTGTTTTTGTTTTCGTTTGTGTTTTTGTTTTTGTCCTTGTTTCTGTCCTTGTCTTTGTCTTAATTGGTTTTTGTTTGTACGAGACTAAGTCCAGCGGCATAATGCTCTTCGATCGCACACGACCAAGTCCAGCGGCGTGTCGCTCCTAGGGCTGTTGCGAATACTTAAAAGTCCCTACGGTCAAAATCATTGGGTTGCGACTCACCTTTACGAGTTGCTCGCTCGCTGCGCTCGCTCGGAATGTTATAGCCTTACCTAAAACCAATCCACCTTGCGTTCGTTTTTCGAAAAGACCGCGATTTTCCGATAATTTACAGACGCGCGGGATCGGTTTTGAGGTTAGGCTAGTTTTATAAGAGCGAGCGAAGCGAGCGAGAAGCTACATCAATTCCCGCGCTATAGTTATATATCAAATGTTCTTTACTAACAATTCTCACCGATCGAAAGAAAGTTTCTGATTTGATAGAAGAATAACAGATATGTTTCGCTAGGTACGCGATTCGTGCTGATCGATGTATCTCGATGATGTTTTTGTTTTCGTTTTTGTTTTCGTTTTTGTTTTCGTTTTTGTTTTCGTTTTTCTTTTCGTGTTTGTTTTCGTGTTTGTTTTCGTTTTTGTTTTCTTTTTTGTTTTCGTTTTTGTTTACGTTTTTGTTTTCTTTTTTGTTTTCGTTTTTGTTTTCGTTTTTGTTTTCGTTTTTGTTTTCGTTTTTGTTTTCGTTTTTGTTTTCGTTTTTGTTTTCGTTTTTGTTTTCGTTTTTGTTTTCGTTTTTGTTTTTGTTTTCGTTTTTGTTTTCGTTTTTGTTTTCGTTTTTGTTTTCGTTTTTGTTTTCGTTTTTGTTTTCGTTTTTGTTTTTGTTTTCCTTTTCGTTTTTGTTTGTGTTTTTGTTTTCGTTTTTGTTTTCGTTTTTGTTTTCGTTTTTGTTTTCGTTTTTGTTTTCGTTTTTGTTTTCGTTTTTGTTTTTGTTTTCGTTTTTGTTTTCGTTTTTGTTTTTGTTTTCCTTTTCGTTTTTGTTTGTGTTTTTGTTTTCGTTTTTGTTTTCTTTTTTGTTTTCGTTTTTGTTTTCGTTTTTGTTTTCGTTTTTGTTTTCGTGTTTGTTTTCGTTTTTGTTTTCGTTTTTGTTTTCGTTTTTGTTTTCGTTTTTGTTTTCGTTTTTGTTTTCGTTTTTGTTTTCGTTTTTGTTTTCGTTTTTGTTTTCGTTTTTGTTTTCGTTTTTGTTTTCGTTTTTGATTTCGTTTTTGTTTTCGTTTTTGTTTTCGTTTTTGTTTTCGTTTTTGTTTTCGTTTTTGATTTCGTTTTTGTTTTCGTTTTTGTTTTCGTTTTTGTTTTCGTTTTTGTTTTCGTTTTTGTTTTCGTTTTTGTTTTCGTTTTTGTTTTCGTGTTTGTTTTCGTTTTTGTTTTCGTTTTTGTTTTCGTTTTTGTTTTTGTTTTCGTTTGTGTTTTTGTTTTTGTCCTTGTTTCTGTCCTTGTCTTTGTCTTAATTGGTTTTTGTTTGTACGAGACTAAGTCCAGCGGCATAATGCTCTTCGATCGCACACGACCAAGTCCAGCGGCGTGTCGCTCCTAGGGCTGTTGCGAATACTTAAAAGTCCCTACGGTCAAAATCATTGGGTTGCGACTCACCTTTACGAGTTGCTCGCTCGCTGCGCTCGCTCGGAATGTTATAGCCTTACCTAAAACCAATCCACCTTGCGTTCGTTTTTCGAAAAGACCGCGATTTTCCGATAATTTACAGACGCGCGGGATCGGTTTTGAGGTTAGGCTAGTTTTATAAGAGCGAGCGAAGCGAGCGAGAAGCTACATCAATTCCCGCGCTATAGTTATATATCAAATGTTCTTTACTAACAATTCTCACCGATCGAAAGAAAGTTTCTGATTTGATAGAAGAATAACAGATATGTTTCGCTAGGTACGCGATTCGTGCTGATCGATGTATCTCGATGATGTTTTTGTTTTCGTTTTTGTTTTCGTTTTTGTTTTCGTTTTTGTTTTCGTTTTTGTTTTCGTTTTTGTTTTCTTTTTTGTTTTCGTTTTTGTTTTCGTTTTTGTTTTCGTTTTTGTTTTCGTTTTTGTTTTCGTTTTTGTTTTTGTTTTCGTTTTTGTTTTCGTTTTTGTTTTTGTTTTCCTTTTCGTTTTTGTTTGTGTTTTTGTTTTCGTTTTTGTTTTCGTTTTTGTTTTCGTTTTTGTTTTCGTGTTTGTTTTCGTTTTTGTTTTCGTTTTCGTTTTCGTTTTTGTTTTCTTTTTTGTTTTCGTTTTTGTTTTCGTTTTTGTTTTCGTTTTTGTTT
>NW_026869738.1:1185000-1187500 GCF_905332965.1 Bombus pascuorum | reverse complement strand
TTTCGTTTTTGTTTTCGTTTTTGTTTTCGTGTTTGTTTTCGTTTTTGTTTTCGTTTTTGTTTTCTTTTTTGTTTTCGTTTTTGTTTTCGTTTTTGTTTTCGTTTTTGTTTTCTTTTTTGTTTTCGTTTTTGTTTTCGTTTTTGTTTTCGTTTTTGTTTTCGTTTTTGTTTTCGTTTTTGTTTTCGTTTTTGTTTTCGTTTTTGTTTTCGTTTTTGTTTTCGTGTTTGTTTTCGTTTTTGTTTTCGTTTTTGTTTTCGTTTTTGTTTTTGTTTTCGTTTTTGTTTTCGTTTTTGTTTTCGTTTTTGTTTTCGTTTTTGTTTTCGTTTTTGTTTTCGTTTTTGTTTTTGTTTTTGTTTTTGTTTTCGTTTTTGTTTTTGTTTTCCTTTTCGTTTTTGTTTGTGTTTTTGTTTTCGTTTTTGTTTTCGTTTTTGTTTTCGTTTTTGTTTTCGTGTTTGTTTTCGTTTTTGTTTTCGTTTTCGTTTTCGTTTTTGTTTTCTTTTTTGTTTTCGTTTTTGTTTTCGTTTTTGTTTTCGTTTTTGTTTTCGTTTTTGTTTTCGTTTTTGTTTTCGTTTTTGTTTTCGTTTTTGTTTTTGTTTTTGTTTTCGTTTTTGATTTCGTGTTTGTTTTCGTTTTTGTTTTCGTTTTTGTTTTCGTTTTTGTTTTCGTTTTTGTTTTCGTTTTTGTTTTCGTTTTTGTTTTCGTTTTTGTTTGCGTTTTTGTTTTCGTGTTTGTTTTCGTTTTTGTTTTCGTTTTTGTTTTCGTTTTTGTTTTTGTTTTCGTTTGTGTTTTTGTTTTTGTCCTTGTTTCTGTCCTTGTCTTTGTCTTAATTGGTTTTTGTTTGTACGAGACTAAGTCCAGCGGCATAATGCTCTTCGATCGCACACGACCAAGTCCAGCGGCGTGTCGCTCCTAGGGCTGTTGCGAATACTTAAAAGTCCCTACGGTCAAAATCATTGGGTTGCGACTCACCTTTACGAGTTGCTCGCTCGCTGCGCTCGCTCGGAATGTTATAGCCTTACCTAAAACCAATCCACCTTGCGTTCGTTTTTCGAAAAGACCGCGATTTTCCGATAATTTACAGACGCGCGGGATCGGTTTTGAGGTTAGGCTAGTTTTATAAGAGCGAGCGAAGCGAGCGAGAAGCTACATCAATTCCCGCGCTATAGTTATATATCAAATGTTCTTTACTAACAATTCTCACCGATCGAAAGAAAGTTTCTGATTTGATAGAAGAATAACAGATATGTTTCGCTAGGTACGCGATTCGTGCTGATCGATGTATCTCGATGATGTTTTTGTTTTCGTTTTTGTTTTCGTTTTTGTTTTCGTTTTTGTTTTCGTTTTTCTTTTCGTGTTTGTTTTCGTGTTTGTTTTCGTTTTTGTTTTCTTTTTTGTTTTCGTTTTTGTTTACGTTTTTGTTTTCTTTTTTGTTTTCGTTTTTGTTTTCGTTTTTGTTTTCGTTTTTGTTTTCGTTTTTGTTTTCGTTTTTGTTTTCGTTTTTGTTTTCGTTTTTGTTTTCGTTTTTGTTTTCGTTTTTGTTTTTGTTTTCGTTTTTGTTTTCGTTTTTGTTTTCGTTTTTGTTTTCGTTTTTGTTTTCGTTTTTGTTTTTGTTTTCCTTTTCGTTTTTGTTTGTGTTTTTGTTTTCGTTTTTGTTTTCGTTTTTGTTTTCGTTTTTGTTTTCGTTTTTGTTTTCGTTTTTGTTTTCGTTTTTGTTTTTGTTTTCGTTTTTGTTTTCGTTTTTGTTTTTGTTTTCCTTTTCGTTTTTGTTTGTGTTTTTGTTTTCGTTTTTGTTTTCTTTTTTGTTTTCGTTTTTGTTTTCGTTTTTGTTTTCGTTTTTGTTTTCGTGTTTGTTTTCGTTTTTGTTTTCGTTTTTGTTTTCGTTTTTGTTTTCGTTTTTGTTTTCGTTTTTGTTTTCGTTTTTGTTTTCGTTTTTGTTTTCGTTTTTGTTTTCGTTTTTGTTTTCGTTTTTGTTTTCGTTTTTGATTTCGTTTTTGTTTTCGTTTTTGTTTTCGTTTTTGTTTTCGTTTTTGTTTTCGTTTTTGATTTCGTTTTTGTTTTCGTTTTTGTTTTCGTTTTTGTTTTCGTTTTTGTTTTCGTTTTTGTTTTCGTTTTTGTTTTCGTTTTTGTTTTCGTGTTTGTTTTCGTTTTTGTTTTCGTTTTTGTTTTCGTTTTTGTTTTTGTTTTCGTTTGTGTTTTTGTTTTTGTCCTTGTTTCTGTCCTTGTCTTTGTCTTAATTGGTTTTTGTTTGTACGAGACTAAGTCCAGCGGCATAATGCTCTTCGATCGCACACGACCAAGTCCAGCGGCGTGTCGCTCCTAGGGCTGTTGCGAATACTTAAAAGTCCCTACGGTCAAAATCATTGGGTTGCGACTCACCTTTACGAGTTGCTCGCTCGCTGCGCTCGCTCGGAATGTTATAGCCTTACCTAAAACCAATCCACCTTGCGTTCGTTTTTCGAAAAGACCGCGATTTTCCGATAATTTACAGACGCGCGGGATC
>NW_026869738.1:1167500-1180000 GCF_905332965.1 Bombus pascuorum | reverse complement strand
TGTTTTCTTTTTTGTTTTCGTTTTTGTTTTCGTTTTTGTTTTCTTTTTTGTTTTCGTTTTTGTTTTCGTTTTTGTTTTCGTTTTTGTTTTCGTTTTTGTTTTCGTTTTTGTTTTCGTTTTTGTTTTCGTTTTTGTTTTCGTTTTTGTTTTCGTTTTTGTTTTTGTTTTCGTTTTTGTTTTCGTTTTTGTTTTCGTTTTTGTTTTCGTTTTTGTTTTCGTTTTTGTTTTCGTTTTTGTTTTTGTTTTCGTTTTTGTTTTCGTTTTTGTTTTTGTTTTCCTTTTCGTTTTTGTTTGTGTTTTTGTTTTCGTTTTTGTTTTCGTTTTTGTTTTCGTTTTTGTTTTCGTTTTTGTTTTCGTTTTTGTTTTCGTTTTTGTTTTCGTTTTTGTTTTCGTTTTTGTTTTTGTTTTCGTTTTTGTTTTCGTTTTTGTTTTTGTTTTCCTTTTCGTTTTTGTTTGTGTTTTTGTTTTCGTTTTTGTTTTCGTTTTTGTTTTCGTTTTTGTTTTCGTTTTTGTTTTCGTTTTTGTTTTCGTTTTTGTTTTCGTGTTTGTTTTCGTTTTTGTTTTCGTTTTTGTTTTCGTTTTTGTTTTTGTTTTCGTTTTTGTTTTCGTTTTCGTTTTTGTTTTCCTTTTCGTTTTTGTTTGTGTTTTTGTTTTTGTCCTTGTTTCTGTCCTTGTCTTTGTCTTAATTGGTTTTTGTTTGTACGAGACTAAGTCCAGCGGCATAATGCTCTTCGATCGCACACGACCAAGTCCAGCGGCGTGTCGCTCCTAGGGCTGTTGCGAATACTTAAAAGTCCCTACGGTCAAAATCATTGGGTTGCGACTCACCTTTACGAGTTGCTCGCTCGCTGCGCTCGCTCGGAATGTTATAGCCTTACCTAAAACCAATCCACCTTGCGTTCGTTTTTCGAAAAGACCGCGATTTTCCGATAATTTACAGACGCGCGGGATCGGTTTTGAGGTTAGGCTAGTTTTATAAGAGCGAGCGAAGCGAGCGAGAAGCTACATCAATTCCCGCGCTATAGTTATATATCAAATGTTCTTTACTAACAATTCTCACCGATCGAAAGAAAGTTTCTGATTTGATAGAAGAATAACAGATATGTTTCGCTAGGTACGCGATTCGTGCTGATCGATGTATCTCGATGATGTTTTTGTTTTCATTTTTGTTTTCGTTTTTGTTTTCGTTTTTGTTTTCGTTTTTGTTTTCGTTTTTGTTTTCGTTTTTGTTTTCGTTTTTGTTTTCGTTTTTGTTTTCGTTTTTGTTTTCGTTTTTGTTTTCGTTTTTGTTTTTGTTTTCGTTTTTGTTTTCGTTTTTGTTTTCGTTTTTGTTTTCGTTTTTGTTTTCGTTTTTGTTTTTGTTTTCGTTTTTGTTTTCGTTTTTGTTTTCTTTTTTGTTTGTGTTTTTGTTTTCGTTTTTGTTTTCGTTTTTGTTTTCGTTTTTGTTTTCGTTTTTGTTTTCGTTTTTGTTTTCGTTTTTGTTTTCGTGTTTGTTTTCGTTTTTGTTTTCGTTTTCGTTTTTGTTTTTGTTTTTGTTTTTGTTTTCGTTTTTGTTTTCGTTTTTCTTTTCGTGTTTGTTTTCGTTTTTGTTTTCGTTTTTGTTTTCTTTTTTGTTTTCGTTTTTGTTTTCGTTTTTGTTTTCGTTTTTGTTTTCGTTTTTGTTTTCGTTTTTGTTTTCGTTTTTGTTTTCGTTTTTGTTTTCGTTTTTGTTTTCGTTTTTGTTTTCGTGTTTGTTTTCGTTTTTGTTTTCGTTTTTGTTTTCTTTTTTGTTTTCGTTTTTGTTTTCGTTTTTGTTTTCGTTTTTGTTTTCTTTTTTGTTTTCGTTTTTGTTTTCGTTTTTGTTTTCGTTTTTGTTTTCGTTTTTGTTTTCGTGTTTGTTTTCGTTTTTGTTTTCGTTTTCGTTTTCGTTTTTGTTTTCTTTTTTGTTTTCGTTTTTGTTTTCGTTTTTGTTTTCGTTTTTGTTTTCGTTTTTGTTTTCGTTTTTGTTTTCGTTTTTGTTTTCGTTTTTGTTTTCGTTTTTGATTTCGTTTTTGTTTTCGTTTTTGTTTTCGTTTTTGTTTTCGTTTTTGTTTTCGTTTTTGTTTTCGTTTTTGTTTTCGTTTTTGTTTTCGTGTTTGTTTTCGTTTTTGTTTTCGTTTTTGTTTTCGTTTTTGTTTTTGTTTTCGTTTTTGTTTTCGTTTTTGTTTTCGTTTTTGTTTTCGTTTTTGTTTTCGTTTTTGTTTTCGTTTTTGTTTTCGTTTTTGTTTTTGTTTTCGTTTTTGTTTTCGTTTTTGTTTTTGTTTTCCTTTTCGTTTTTGTTTGTGTTTTTGTTTTCGTTTTTGTTTTCGTTTTTGTTTTCGTTTTTGTTTTCGTGTTTGTTTTCGTTTTTGTTTTCGTTTTCGTTTTCGTTTTTGTTTTCTTTTTTGTTTTCGTTTTTGTTTTCGTTTTTGTTTTCGTTTTTGTTTTCGTTTTTGTTTTCGTTTTTGTTTTCGTTTTTGTTTTCGTTTTTGTTTTTGTTTTTGTTTTCGTTTTTGATTTCGTGTTTGTTTTCGTTTTTGTTTTCGTTTTTGTTTTTGTTTTCGTTTTTGTTTTCGTTTTTGTTTTTGTTTTCCTTTTCGTTTTTGTTTGTGTTTTTGTTTTCGTTTTTGTTTTCGTTTTTGTTTTCGTTTTTGTTTTCGTTTTTGTTTTCGTTTTTGTTTTCGTTTTTGTTTTCGTGTTTGTTTTCGTTTTTGTTTTCGTTTTTGTTTTCGTTTTTGTTTTTGTTTTCGTTTTTGTTTTCGTTTTTGTTTTCGTTTTTGTTTTCGTTTTTGTTTTCGTTTTTGTTTTCGTTTTTGTTTTTGTTTTTGTTTTTGTTTTCGTTTTTGTTTTCGTTTTTGTTTTTGTTTTCCTTTTCGTTTTTGTTTGTGTTTTTGTTTTCGTTTTTGTTTTCGTTTTTGTTTTCGTTTTTGTTTTCGTTTTTGTTTTCGTTTTTGTTTTCGTTTTTGTTTTCGTGTTTGTTTTCGTTTTTGTTTTCGTTTTTGTTTTCGTTTTTGTTTTTGTTTTCGTTTTTGTTTTCGTTTTTGTTTTTGTTTTCCTTTTCGTTTTTGTTTGTGTTTTTGTTTTTGTCCTTGTTTCTGTCCTTGTCTTTGTCTTAATTGGTTTTTGTTTGTACGAGACTAAGTCCAGCGGCATAATGCTCTTCGATCCCACACGACCAAGTCCAGCGGCGTGTCGCTCCTAGGGCTGTTGCGAATACTTAAAAGTCCCTACGGTCAAAATCATTGGGTTGCGACTCACCTTTACGAGTTGCTCGCTCGCTGCGCACGCTCGGAATGTTATAGCCTTACCTAAAACCAATCCACCTTGCGTTCGTTTTTCGAAAAGACCGCGATTTTCCGATAATTTACAGACGCGCGGGATCGGTTTTGAGGTTAGGCTAGTTTTATAAGAGCGAGCGAAGCGAGCGAGAAGCTACATCAATTCCCGCGCTATAGTTATATATCAAATGTTCTTTACTAACAATTCTCACCGATCGAAAGAAAGTTTCTGATTTGATAGAAGAATAACAGATATGTTTCGCTAGGTACGCGATTCGTGCTGATCGATGTATCTCGATGATGTTTTTGTTTTCGTTTTTGTTTTCGTTTTTGTTTTCGTTTTTGTTTTCGTTTTTCTTATCGTGTTTGTTTTCGTTTTTGTTTTCGTTTTTGTTTTCGTTTTTGTTTTCGTTTTTGTTTTCGTTTTTGTTTTCTTTTTTGTTTTCGTGTTTGTTTTCGTTTTTGTTTTCGTTTTCGTTTTTGTTTTTGTTTTTGTTTTTGATTTTGTTTTTGTTTTTGTCCTTGTTTCTGTCCTTGTCTTTGTCTTAATTGGTTTTTGTTTGTACGAGACTAAGTCCAGCGGCATAATGCTCTTCGATCGCACACGACCAAGTCCAGCGGCGTGTCGCTCCTAGGGCTGTTGCGAATACTTAAAAGTCCCTACGGTCAAAATCATTGGGTTGCGACTCACCTTTACGAGTTGCTCGCTCGCTGCGCTCGCTCGGAATGTTATAGCCTTACCTAAAACCAATCCACCTTGCGTTCGTTTTTCGAAAAGACCGCGATTTTCCGATAATTTACAGACGCGCGGGATCGGTTTTGAGGTTAGGCTAGTTTTATAAGAGCGAGCGAAGCGAGCGAGAAGCTACATCAATTCCCGCGCTATAGTTATATATCAAATGTTCTTTACTAACAATTCTCACCGATCGAAAGAAAGTTTCTGATTTGATAGAAGAATAACAGATATGTTTCGCTAGGTACGCGATTCGTGCTGATCGATGTATCTCGATGATGTTGTTGTTTTCGTTTTTGTTTTCGTTTTTGTTTTCGTTTTTGTTTTCGTTTTTCTTTTCGTGTTTGTTTTCGTTTTTGTTTTCGTTTTTGTTTTCTTTTTTGTTTTCGTTTTTGTTTTCGTTTTTGTTTTCTTTTTTGTTTTCGTTTTTGTTTTCGTTTTTGTTTTCGTTTTTGTTTTCGTTTTTGTTTTCGTTTTTGTTTTCGTTTTTGTTTTCGTTTTCGTTTTCGTTTTTGTTTTCGTTTTTGTTTTTGTTTTCGTTTTTGTTTTCGTTTTTGTTTTCGTTTTTGTTTTCGTTTTTGTTTTCGTTTTTGTTTTCGTTTTTGTTTTTGTTTTCGTTTTTGTTTTCGTTTTTGTTTTTGTTTTCCTTTTCGTTTTTGTTTGTGTTTTTGTTTTCGTTTTTGTTTTCGTTTTTGTTTTCGTTTTTGTTTTCGTTTTTGTTTTCGTTTTTGTTTTCGTTTTTGTTTTCGTTTTTGTTTTTGTTTTCGTTTTTGTTTTCGTTTTTGTTTTTGTTTTCCTTTTCGTTTTTGTTTGTGTTTTTGTTTTCGTTTTTGTTTTCGTTTTTGTTTTCGTTTTTGTTTTCGTTTTTGTTTTCGTTTTTGTTTTCGTTTTTGTTTTCGTGTTTGTTTTCGTTTTTGTTTTCGTTTTTGTTTTCGTTTTTGTTTTTGTTTTCGTTTTTGTTTTCGTTTTCGTTTTTGTTTTCCTTTTCGTTTTTGTTTGTGTTTTTGTTTTTGTCCTTGTTTCTGTCCTTGTCTTTGTCTTAATTGGTTTTTGTTTGTACGAGACTAAGTCCAGCGGCATAATGCTCTTCGATCGCACACGACCAAGTCCAGCGGCGTGTCGCTCCTAGGGCTGTTGCGAATACTTAAAAGTCCCTACGGTCAAAATCATTGGGTTGCGACTCACCTTTACGAGTTGCTCGCTCGCTGCGCTCGCTCGGAATGTTATAGCCTTACCTAAAACCAATCCACCTTGCGTTCGTTTTTCGAAAAGACCGCGATTTTCCGATAATTTACAGACGCGCGGGATCGGTTTTGAGGTTAGGCTAGTTTTATAAGAGCGAGCGAAGCGAGCGAGAAGCTACATCAATTCCCGCGCTATAGTTATATATCAAATGTTCTTTACTAACAATTCTCACCGATCGAAAGAAAGTTTCTGATTTGATAGAAGAATAACAGATATGTTTCGCTAGGTACGCGATTCGTGCTGATCGATGTATCTCGATGATGTTTTTGTTTTCATTTTTGTTTTCGTTTTTGTTTTCGTTTTTGTTTTCGTTTTTGTTTTCGTTTTTGTTTTCGTTTTTGTTTTCGTTTTTGTTTTCGTTTTTGTTTTTGTTTTCGTTTTTGTTTTCGTTTTTGTTTTCGTTTTTGTTTTCGTTTTTGTTTTCGTTTTTGTTTTCGTTTTTGTTTTTGTTTTCGTTTTTGTTTTCGTTTTTGTTTTCTTTTTTGTTTGTGTTTTTGTTTTCGTTTTTGTTTTCGTTTTTGTTTTCGTTTTTGTTTTCGTTTTTGTTTTCGTTTTTGTTTTCGTTTTTGTTTTCGTTTTTGTTTTCGTGTTTGTTTTCGTTTTTGTTTTCGTTTTCGTTTTTGTTTTTGTTTTTGTTTTTGTTTTCGTTTTTGTTTTCGTTTTTCTTTTCGTGTTTGTTTTCGTTTTTGTTTTCGTTTTTGTTTTCTTTTTTGTTTTCGTTTTTGTTTTCGTTTTTGTTTTCGTTTTTGTTTTCGTTTTTGTTTTCGTTTTCCTTTTCGTTTTTGTTTGTGTTTTTGTTTTCGTTTTTGTTTTCGTTTTTGTTTTCGTGTTTGTTTTCGTTTTTGTTTTCGTTTTTGTTTTCTTTTTTGTTTTCGTTTTTGTTTTCGTTTTTGTTTTCGTTTTTGTTTTCTTTTTTGTTTTCGTTTTTGTTTTCGTTTTTGTTTTCGTTTTTGTTTTCGTTTTTGTTTTCGTGTTTGTTTTCGTTTTTGTTTTCGTTTTCGTTTTCGTTTTTGTTTTCTTTTTTGTTTTCGTTTTTGTTTTCGTTTTTGTTTTCGTTTTTGTTTTCGTTTTTGTTTTCGTTTTTGTTTTCGTTTTTGTTTTAGTTTTTGTTTTCGTTTTTGATTTCGTTTTTGTTTTCGTTTTTGTTTTCGTTTTTGTTTTCGTTTTTGTTTTCGTTTTTGTTTTCGTTTTTGTTTTCGTTTTTGTTTTCGTTTTTGTTTTCGTTTTTCTTTTCGTGTTTGTTTTCGTGTTTGTTTTCGTTTTTGTTTTCTTTTTTGTTTTCGTTTTTGTTTACGTTTTTGTTTTCTTTTTTGTTTTCGTTTTTGTTTTCGTTTTTGTTTTCGTTTTTGTTTTCGTTTTTGTTTTCGTTTTTGTTTTCGTTTTTGTTTTCGTTTTTGTTTTCGTTTTTGTTTTCGTTTTTGTTTTTGTTTTCGTTTTTGTTTTCGTTTTTGTTTTCGTTTTTGTTTTCGTTTTTGTTTTCGTTTTTGTTTTCGTTTTTGTTTGTGTTTTTGTTTTCGTTTTTGTTTTCTTTTTTGTTTTCGTTTTTGTTTTCGTTTTTGTTTTCGTTTTTGTTTTCGTGTTTGTTTTCGTTTTTGTTTTCGTTTTTGTTTTCGTTTTTGTTTTCGTTTTTGTTTTCGTTTTTGTTTTCGTTTTTGTTTTCGTTTTTGTTTTCGTTTTTGTTTTCGTTTTTGTTTTCGTTTTTGTTTTCGTTTTTGATTTCGTTTTTGTTTTCGTTTTTGTTTTCGTTTTTGTTTTCGTTTTTGTTTTCGTTTTTGATTTCGTTTTTGTTTTCGTTTTTGTTTTCGTTTTTGTTTTCGTTTTTGTTTTCGTTTTTGTTTTCGTTTTTGTTTTCGTGTTTGTTTTCGTTTTTGTTTTCGTTTTTGTTTTCGTTTTTGTTTTTGTTTTCGTTTGTGTTTTTGTTTTTGTCCTTGTTTCTGTCCTTGTCTTTGTCTTAATTGGTTTTTGTTTGTACGAGACTAAGTCCAGCGGCATAATGCTCTTCGATCGCACACGACCAAGTCCAGCGGCGTGTCGCTCCTAGGGCTGTTGCGAATACTTAAAAGTCCCTACGGTCAAAATCATTGGGTTGCGACTCACCTTTACGAGTTGCTCGCTCGCTGCGCTCGCTCGGAATGTTATAGCCTTACCTAAAACCAATCCACCTTGCGTTCGTTTTTCGAAAAGACCGCGATTTTCCGATAATTTACAGACGCGCGGGATCGGTTTTGAGGTTAGGCTAGTTTTATAAGAGCGAGCGAAGCGAGCGAGAAGCTACATCAATTCCCGCGCTATAGTTATATATCAAATGTTCTTTACTAACAATTCTCACCGATCGAAAGTAAGTTTCTGATTTGATAGAAGAATAACAGATATGTTTCGCTAGGTACGCGATTCGTGCTGATCGATGTATCTCGATGATGTTTTTGTTTTCGTTTTTGTTTTCGTTTTTGTTTTCGTTTTTGTTTTCGTTTTTGTTTTCGTTTTTGTTTTCGTTTTTGTTTTCGTTTTTGTTTTCGTTTTTGTTTTCGTTTTTGTTTTCGTTTTTGTTTTCGTTTTTGTTTTCGTTTTTCTTTTCGTTTTTGTTTTCGTTTTTGTTTTCGTTTTTGTTTTCGTTTTTGTTTTCGTTTTTGTTTTTGTTTTCCTTTTCGTTTTTGTTTGTGTTTTTGTTTTCGTTTTTGTTTTCGTTTTTGTTTTCGTTTTTGTTTTCGTTTTTGTTTTTGTTTTCCTTTTCGTTTTTGTTTGTGTTTTTGTTTTTGTTTTCCTTTTCGTTTTTGTTTGTGTTTTTGTTTTCGTTTTTGTTTTTGTTTTCGTTTTTGTTTTCGTTTTTGTTTTCGTTTTTGTTTTCGTTTTTGTTTTCGTTTTTGTTTTCGTTTTTGTTTTTGTTTTCGTTTTTGTTTTCGTTTTTGTTTTTGTTTTCCTTTTCGTTTTTGTTTGTGTTTTTGTTTTCGTTTTTGTTTTCGTTTTTGTTTTCGTTTTTGTTTTCGTTTTTGTTTTCGTTTTTGTTTTCGTTTTTGTTTTCGTGTTTGTTTTCGTTTTTGTTTTCGTTTTTGTTTTCGTTTTTGTTTTTGTTTTCGTTTTTGTTTTCGTTTTTGTTTTTGTTTTCCTTTTCGTTTTTGTTTGTGTTTTTGTTTTTGTCCTTGTTTCTGTCCTTGTCTTTGTCTTAATTGGTTTTTGTTTGTACGAGACTAAGTCCAGCGGCATAATGCTCTTCGATCGCACACGACCAAGTCCAGCGGCGTGTCGCTCCTAGGGCTGTTGCGAATACTTAAAAGTCCCTACGGTCAAAATCATTGGGTTGCGACTCACCTTTACGAGTTGCTCGCTCGCTGCGCTCGCTCGGAATGTTATAGCCTTACCTAAAACCAATCCACCTTGCGTTCGTTTTTCGAAAAGACCGCGATTTTCCGATAATTTACAGACGCGCGGGATCGGTTTTGAGGTTAGGCTAGTTTTATAAGAGCGAGCGAAGCGAGCGAGAAGCTACATCAATTCCCGCGCTATAGTTATATATCAAACGTTCTTTACTAACAATTCTCACCGATCGAAAGAAAGTTTCTGATTTGATAGAAGAATAACAGATGTGTTTCGCTAGGTACGCGATTCGTGCTGATCGATGTATCTCGATGATGTTTTTGTTTTCGTTTTTGTTTTCGTTTTTGTTTTCGTTTTTGTTTTCGTTTTTCTTTTCGTGTTTGTTTTCGTTTTTGTTTTCGTTTTTGTTTTCTTTTTTGTTTTCGTTTTTGTTTTTGTTTTTGTTTTCTTTTTTGTTTTCGTTTTTGTTTTCGTTTTTGTTTTCGTTTTTGTTTTCGTTTTTGTTTTCGTTTTTGTTTTCGTTTTTGTTTTCGTTTTTGTTTTCGTTTTTGTTTTCTTTTTTGTTTTCGTTTTTGTTTTTGTTTTTGTTTTCTTTTTTGTTTTCGTTTTTGTTTTCGTTTTTGTTTTCGTTTTTGTTTTCGTTTTTGTTTTCGTTTTTGTTTTCGTTTTTGTTTTCGTTTTTGTTTTCGTTTTTGTTTTCGTTTTTGTTTTTGTTTTTGTTTTCGTTTTTGTTTTCGTTTTTGTTTTCGTTTTTGTTTTCGTTTTTGTTTTCGTTTTTGTTTTCGTTTTTCTTTTCGTGTTTGTTTTCGTTTTTGTTTTCGTATTTGTTTTCTTTTTTGTTTTCTTTTTTGTTTTCGTTTTTGTTTTCTTTTTTGTTTTCGTTTTTGTTTTCGTTTTTGTTTTCGTTTTTGTTTTCGTTTTTGTTTTCGTTTTTGTTTTCGTTTTTGTTTTCGTTTTTGTTTTCGTTTTTGTTTTCGTTTTTGTTTTTGTTTTCGTTTTTGTTTTCGTTTTTGTTTTCGCTTTTGTTTTCGTTTTTGTTTTCGTTTTTGTTTTCGTTTTTGTTTTTGTTTTCGTTTTTGTTTTCGTTTTTGTTTTTGTTTTCCTTTTCGTTTTTGTTTGTGTTTTTGTTTTCGTTTTTGTTTTCGTTTTTGTTTTCGTTTTTGTTTTCGTTTTTGTTTTCGTTTTTGTTTTCGTTTTTGTTTTCGTGTTTGTTTTCGTTTTTGTTTTCGTTTTTGTTTTCGTTTTTGTTTTCTTTTTTGTTTTCGTGTTTGTTTTCGTTTTTGTTTTCGTTTTCGTTTTTGTTTTTGTTTTTGTTTTTGATTTTGTTTTTGTTTTTGTCCTTGTTTCTGTCCTTGTCTTTGTCTTAATTGGTTTTTGTTTGTACGAGACTAAGTCCAGCGGCATAATGCTCTTCGATCCCACACGACCAAGTCCAGCGGCGTGTCGCTCCTAGGGCTGTTGCGAATACTTAAAAGTCCCTACGGTCAAAATCATTGGGTTGCGACTCACCTTTACGAGTTGCTCGCTCGCTGCGCTCGCTCGGAATGTTATAGCCTTACCTAAAACCAATCCACCTTGCGTTCGTTTTTCGAAAAGACCGCGATTTTCCGATAATTTACAGACGCGCGGGATCGGTTTTGAGGTTAGGCTAGTTTTATAAGAGCGAGCGAAGCGAGCGAGAAGCTACATCAATTCCCGCGCTATAGTTATATATCAAATGTTCTTTACTAACAATTCTCACCGATCGAAAGAAAGTTTCTGATTTGATAGAAGAATAACAGATATGTTTCGCTAGGTACGCGATTCGTGCTGATCGATGTATCTCGATGATGTTTTTGTTTTCGTTTTTGTTTTCGTTTTTGTTTTCGTTTTTGTTTTCGTTTTTGTTTTCGTTTTTGTTTTCGTTTTTGTTTTCGTGTTTGTTTTCGTTTTTGTTTTCGTTTTTGTTTTCGTTTTTGTTTTCTTTTTTGTTTTCGTGTTTGTTTTCGTTTTTGTTTTCGTTTTCGTTTTTGTTTTTGTTTTTGTTTTTGATTTTGTTTTTGTTTTTGTCCTTGTTTCTGTCCTTGTCTTTGTCTTAATTGGTTTTTGTTTGTACGAGACTAAGTCCAGCGGCATAATGCTCTTCGATCCCACACGACCAAGTCCAGCGGCGTGTCGCTCCTAGGGCTGTTGCGAATACTTAAAAGTCCCTACGGTCAAAATCATTGGGTTGCGACTCACCTTTACGAGTTGCTCGCTCGCTGCGCTCGCTCGGAATGTTATAGCCTTACCTAAAACCAATCCACCTTGCGTTCGTTTTTCGAAAAGACCGCGATTTTCCGATAATTTACAGACGCGCGGGATCGGTTTTGAGGTTAGGCTAGTTTTATAAGAGCGAGCGAAGCGAGCGAGAAGCTACATCAATTCCCGCGCTATAGTTATATATCAAATGTTCTTTACTAACAATTCTCACCGATCGAAAGAAAGTTTCTGATTTGATAGAAGAATAACAGATATGTTTCGCTAGGTACGCGATTCGTGCTGATCGATGTATCTCGATGATGTTTTTGTTTTCGTTTTTGTTTTCGTTTTTGTTTTCGTTTTTGTTTTCGTTTTTCTTATCGTGTTTGTTTTCGTTTTTGTTTTCGTTTTTGTTTTCGTTTTTGTTTTCGTTTTTGTTTTCGTTTTTGTTTTCTTTTTTGTTTTCGTGTTTGTTTTCGTTTTTGTTTTCGTTTTCGTTTTTGTTTTTGTTTTTGTTTTTGTTTTTGTTTTTTTTTTTGTCCTTGTTTCTGTCCTTGTCTTTGTCTTAATTGGTTTTTGTTTGTACGAGACTAAGTCCAGCGGCATAATGCTCTTCGATCGCACACGACCAAGTCCAGCGGCGTGTCGCTCCTAGGGCTGTTGCGAATACTTAAAAGTCCCTACGGTCAAAATCATTGGGTTGCGACTCACCTTTACGAGTTGCTCGCTCGCTGCGCTCGCTCGGAATGTTATAGCCTTACCTAAAACCAATCCACCTTGCGTTCGTTTTTCGAAAAGACCGCGGTTTTCCGATAATTTACAGACGCGCGGGATCGGTTTTGAGGTTAGGCTAGTTTTATAAGAGCGAGCGAAGCGAGCGAGAAGCTACATCAATTCCCGCGCTATAGTTATATATCAAATGTTCTTTACTAACAATTCTCACCGATCGAAAGAAAGTTTCTGATTTGATAGAAGAATAACAGATATGTTTCGCTAGGTACGCGATTCGTGCTGATCGATGTATCTCGATGATGTTTTTGTTTTCGTTTTTGTTTTCGTTTTTGTTTTCGTTTTTGTTTTCGTTTTTCTTTTCGTGTTTGTTTTCGTTTTTGTTTTCGTTTTTGTTTTCGTTTTTGTTTTCGTTTTTGTTTTCGTTTTTGTTTTCGTTTTTGTTTTCTTTTTTGTTTTCGTGTTTGTTTTCGTTTTTGTTTTCGTTTTCGTTTTTGTTTTTGTTTTTGTTTTTGATTTTGTTTTTGTTTTTGTCCTTGTTTCTGTCCTTGTCTTTGTCTTAATTGGTTTTTGTTTGTACGAGACTAAGTCCAGCGGCATAATGCTCTTCGATCCCACACGACCAAGTCCAGCGGCGTGTCGCTCCTAGGGCTGTTGCGAATACTTAAAAGTCCCTACGGTCAAAATCATTGGGTTGCGACTCACCTTTACGAGTTGCTCGCTCGCTGCGCTCGCTCGGAATGTTATAGCCTTACCTAAAACCAATCCACCTTGCGTTCGTTTTTCGAAAAGACCGCGATTTTCCGATAATTTACAGACGCGCGGGATCGGTTTTGAGGTTAGGCTAGTTTTATAAGAGCGAGCGAAGCGAGCGAGAAGCTACATCAATTCCCGCGCTATAGTTATATATCAAATGTTCTTTACTAACAATTCTCACCGATCGAAAGAAAGTTTCTGATTTGATAGAAGAATAACAGATATGTTTC
>NW_026869738.1:1160000-1165000 GCF_905332965.1 Bombus pascuorum | reverse complement strand
GATGTATCTCGATGATGTTTTTGTTTTCGTTTTTGTTTTCGTTTTTGTTTTCGTTTTTGTTTTCGTTTTTGTTTTCGTTTTTGTTTTCTTTTTTGTTTTCGTTTTTGTTTTCGTTTTTGTTTTCGTTTTTGTTTTCGTTTTTGTTTTCGTTTTTGTTTTCGTTTTTGTTTTCGTTTTTGTTTTCGTTTTTGTTTTCGTTTTTGTTTTCGTTTTTGTTTTTGTTTTCGTTTTTGTTTTCGTTTTTGTTTTCGTTTTTGTTTTCGTTTTTGTTTTCGTTTTTGTTTTCGTTTTTGTTTTTGTTTTTGTTTTCGTTTTTGTTTTCGTTTTTGTTTTTGTTTTCCTTTTCGTTTTTGTTTGTGTTTTTGTTTTCGTTTTTGTTTTCGTTTTTGTTTTCGTTTTTGTTTTCGTTTTTGTTTTCGTTTTTGTTTTCGTTTTTGTTTTCGTGTTTGTTTTCGTTTTTGTTTTCGTTTTTGTTTTCGTTTTTGTTTTTGTTTTCGTTTTTGTTTTCGTTTTTGTTTTTGTTTTCCTTTTCGTTTTTGTTTGTGTTTTTGTTTTTGTCCTTGTTTCTGTCCTTGTCTTTGTCTTAATTGGTTTTTGTTTGTACGAGACTAAGTCCAGCGGCATAATGCTCTTCGATCGCACACGACCAAGTCCAGCGGCGTGTCGCTCCTAGGGCTGTTGCGAATACTTAAAAGTCCCTACGGTCAAAATCATTGGGTTGCGACTCACCTTTACGAGTTGCTCGCTCGCTGCGCTCGCTCGGAATGTTATAGCCTTACCTAAAACCAATCCACCTTGCGTTCGTTTTTCGAAAAGACCGCGATTTTCCGATAATTTACAGACGCGCGGGATCGGTTTTGAGGTTAGGCTAGTTTTATAAGAGCGAGCGAAGCGAGCGAGAAGCTACATCAATTCTCGCGCTATAGTTATATATCAAATGTTCTTTACTAACAATTCTCACCGATCGAAAGAAAGTTTCTGATTTGATAGAAGAATAACAGATATGTTTCGCTAGGTACGCGATTCGTGCTGATCGATGTATCTCGATGATGTTTTTGTTTTCGTGTTTGTTTTCGTTTTTGTTTTCGTTTTTGTTTTCGTTTTTGTTTTCGTTTTTGTTTTCGTTTTTGTTTTCGTTTTTCTTTTCGTTTTTGTTTTCGTTTTTGTTTTCGTTTTTGTTTTCGTTTTTGTTTTCGTTTTTGATTTCGTTTTTGTTTTCGTTTTTGTTTTCGTTTTTGTTTTCGTTTTTGTTTTCGTTTTTGTTTTCGTTTTTGTTTTCGTTTTTGTTTTCGTTTTTGTTTTCGTGTTTGTTTTCGTTGTTGTTTTCGTTTTTGTTTTTGTTTTTGTTTTTGTTTTTGTTTTTTTTTTTGTTTTTGTCCTTGTTTCTGTCCTTGTCTTTGTCTTAATTGGTTTTTGTTTGTACGAGACTAAGTCCAGCGGCATAATGCTCTTCGATCGCACACGACCAAGTCCAGCGGCGTGTCGCTCCTAGGGCTGTTGCGAATACTTAAAAGTCCCTACGGTCAAAATCATTGGGTTGCGACTCACCTTTACGAGTTGCTCGCTCGCTGCGCTCGCTCGGAATGTTATAGCCTTACCTAAAACCAATCCACCTTGCGTTCGTTTTTCGAAAAGACCGCGATTTTCCGATAATTTACAGACGCGCGGGATCGGTTTTGAGGTTAGGCTAGTTTTATAAGAGCGAGCGAAGCGAGCGAGAAGCTACATCAATTCCCGCGCTATAGTTATATATCAAATGTTCTTTACTAACAATTCTCACCGATCGAAAGAAAGTTTCTGATTTGATAGAAGAATAACAGATATGTTTCGCTAGGTACGCGATTCGTGCTGATCGATGTATCTCGATGATGTTTTTGTTTTCGTTTTTGTTTTCGTTTTCGTTTTTGTTTTCGTTTTTGTTTTCGTTTTTGTTTTTGTTTTCGTTTTTGTTTTCGTTTTTGTTTTTGTTTTCGTTTTTGTTTTCGTTTTTGTTTTCGTTTTTGTTTTCGTTTTTGTTTTCGTTTTTGTTTTCGTTTTTGTTTTCGTTTTTGTTTTCGTTTTTGTTTTCGTTTTTGTTTTCGTTTTTGTTTTCGTTTTTGTTTTCGTTTTTGTTTTCGTTTTTGTTTTCGTTTTTGTTTTCGTTTTTGTTTTCGTTTTTGTTTTCGTTTTTGTTTTCGTTTTTGTTTTCGTTTTTGTTTTTGTTTTCGTTTTTGTTTTCGTTTTTGTTTTCGTTTTTGTTTTCGTTTTTGTTTTCGTTTTTGTTTTCGTTTTTGTTTTTGTTTTCGTTTTTGTTTTCGTTTTTGTTTTCTTTTTTGTTTGTGTTTTTGTTTTCGTTTTTGTTTTCGTTTTTGTTTTCGTTTTTGTTTTCGTTTTTGTTTTCGTTTTTGTTTTCGTTTTTGTTTTCGTTTTTGTTTTCGTTTTTGTTTTCGTGTTTGTTTTCGTTTTTGTTTTCGTTTTCGTTTTTGTTTTTGTTTTTGTTTTTGTTTTCGTTTTTGTTTTCGTTTTTCTTTTCGTGTTTGTTTTCGTTTTTGTTTTCGTTTTTGTTTTCTTTTTTGTTTTCGTTTTTGTTTTCGTTTTTGTTTTCTTTTTTGTTTTCGTTTTTGTTTTCGTTTTTGTTTTCGTTTTTGTTTTCTTTTTTGTTTTCGTTTTTGTTTTCGTTTTTGTTTTCGTTTTTGTTCTCGTTTTTGTTTTCGTTTTTGTTTTTGTTTTCGTTTTTGTTTTCGTTTTTGTTTTCGTTTTTGTTTTCGTTTTTGTTTTCGTTTTTGTTTTCGTTTTTGTTTTCGTTTTTGTTTTCGTTTTTGTTTTTGTTTTCGTTTTTGTTTTCGTTTTTGTTTTTGTTTTCCTTTTCGTTTTTGTTTGTGTTTTTGTTTTCGTTTTTGTTTTCGTTTTTGTTTTCGTTTTTGTTTTCGTTTTTGTTTTCGTTTTTGTTTTCGTTTTTGTTTTCGTGTTTGTTTTCGTTTTTGTTTTCGTTTTTGTTTTCGTTTTTGTTTTTGTTTTCGTTTTTGTTTTCGTTTTCGTTTTTGTTTTCCTTTTCGTTTTTGTTTGTGTTTTTGTTTTTGTCCTTGTTTCTGTCCTTGTCTTTGTCTTAATTGGTTTTTGTTTGTACGAGACTAAGTCCAGCGGCATAATGCTCTTCGATCGCACACGACCAAGTCCAGCGGCGTGTCGCTCCTAGGGCTGTTGCGAATACTTAAAAGTCCCTACGGTCAAAATCATTGGGTTGCGACTCACCTTTACGAGTTGCTCGCTCGCTGCGCTCGCTCGGAATGTTATAGCCTTACCTAAAACCAATCCACCTTGCGTTCGTTTTTCGAAAAGACCGCGATTTTCCGATAATTTACAGACGCGCGGGATCGGTTTTGAGGTTAGGCTAGTTTTATAAGAGCGAGCGAAGCGAGCGAGAAGCTACATCAATTCCCGCGCTATAGTTATATATCAAATGTTCTTTACTAACAATTCTCACCGATCGAAAGAAAGTTTCTGATTTGATAGAAGAATAACAGATATGTTTCGCTAGGTACGCGATTCGTGCTGATCGATGTATCTCGATGATGTTTTTGTTTTCATTTTTGTTTTCGTTTTTGTTTTCGTTTTTGTTTTCGTTTTTGTTTTCGTTTTTGTTTTCGTTTTTGTTTTCGTTTTTGTTTTCGTTTTTGTTTTCGTTTTTGTTTTCGTTTTTGTTTTCGTTTTTGTTTTTGTTTTCGTTTTTGTTTTCGTTTTTGTTTTCGTTTTTGTTTTCGTTTTTGTTTTCGTTTTTGTTTTCGTTTTTGTTTTTGTTTTCGTTTTTGTTTTCGTTTTTGTTTTCTTTTTTGTTTGTGTTTTTGTTTTCGTTTTTGTTTTCGTTTTTGTTTTCGTTTTTGTTTTCGTTTTTGTTTTCGTTTTTGTTTTCGTTTTTGTTTTCTTTTTTGTTTTCGTTTTTGTTTTCGTTTTTGTTTTCTTTTTTGTTTTCGTTTTTGTTTTCGTTTTTGTTTTCTTTTTTGTTTTCGTTTTTGTTTTCGTTTTTGTTTTCGTTTTCGTTTTCGTTTTTGTTTTCTTTTTTGTTTTCGTTTTTGTTTTCGTTTTTGTTTTCGTTTTTGTTTTCGTTTTTGTTTTCGTGTTTGTTTTCGTTTTTGTTTTCGTTTTCGTTTTCGTTTTTGTTTTCTTTTTTGTTTTCGTTTTTGTTTTCGTTTTTGTTTTCGTTTTTGTTTTCATTTTTGTTTTCGTTTTTGTTTTCGTTTTTGTTTTCGTTTTTGTTTTTGTTTTCGTTTTTGTTTTCGTTTTTGTTTTTGTTTTCCTTTTCGTTTTTGTTTTCGTTTTCGTTTTTGTTTTTGTTTTCGTTTTTGTTTTCGTTTTTGTTTTTGTTTTCCTTTTCGTTTTTGTTTGTGTTTTTGTTTTCGTTTTTGTTTTCGTTTTTGTTTTCGTTTTTGTTTTCGTTTTTGTTTTCGTGTTTGTTTTCGTTTTTGTTTTCGTTTTTGTTTTCGTTTTTGTTTTCGTTTTTGATTTCGTTTTTGTTTTCGTTTTTGTTTTCGTTTTTGTTTTCGTTTTTGTTTTCGTGTTTGTTTTCGTTTTTGTTTTCGTTTTTGTTTTCGTTTTTGTTTTCGTTTTTGTTTTCGTTTTTGTTTTTGTTTTCGTTTTTGTTTTCGTTTTTGTTTTCGTTTTTGTTTTCGTTTTTGTTTTCGTTTTTGTTTTCGTTTTTGTTTTCGTTTTTGTTTTTGTTTTCGTTTTTGTTTTCGTTTTTGTTTTCTTTTTTGTTTTCGTTTTTGTTTTCGTTTTTGTTTTCTTTTTTGTTTTCGTTTTTGTTTTCGTTTTTGTTTTCTTTTTTGTTTTCGTTTTTGTTTTCGTTTTTGTTTTCGTTTTCGTTTTCGTTTTTGTTTTCTTTTTTGTTTTCGTTTTTGTTTTCGTTTTTGTTTTCGTTTTTGTTTTCGTTTTTGTTTTCGTGTTTGTTTTCGTTTTTGTTTTCGTTTTCGTTTTCGTTTTTGTTTTCTTTTTTGTTTTCGTTTTTGTTTTCGTTTTTGTTTTCG
>NW_026869738.1:1155000-1157500 GCF_905332965.1 Bombus pascuorum | reverse complement strand
TTTCGTTTTTGTTTTCGTTTTTGTTTTCGTTTTTGTTTTCGTTTTCGTTTTCGTTTTCGTTTTCGTTTTCGTTTTCGTTTTTGTTTTCTTTTTTGTTTTCGTTTTTGTTTTCTTTTTTGTTTTCGTTTTTGTTTTCGTTTTTGTTTTCGTTTTTGTTTTCGTTTTTGTTTTCGTTTTTGTTTTCGTTTTGTTTTCGTTTTTGTTTTCGTTTTTGTTTTCGTTTTTGTTTTTGTTTTCGTTTTTGTTTTCGTTTTTGTTTTCGTTTTTGTTTTCGTTTTTGTTTTCGTTTTTGTTTTTGTTTTCGTTTTTGTTTTCGTTTTTGTTTTTGTTTTCCTTTTCGTTTTTGTTTTCGTTTTTGTTTTCGTTTTTGTTTTCGTTTTTGATTTCGTTTTTGTTTTCGTTTTTGTTTTCGTTTTTGTTTTCGTTTTTGTTTTCGTTTTTGTTTTCGTTTTTGTTTTCGTTTTTGTTTTCGTTTTTGTTTTCGTTTTTGTTTTCGTTTTTGTTTTCGTTTTTGTTTTCGTGTTTGTTTTCGTTTTTGTTTTCGTTTTTGTTTTCGTGTTTGTTTTCGTTTTTGTTTTCGTTTTTGTTTTCTTTTTTGTTTTCGTTTTTGTTTTCGTTTTTGTTTTCGTTTTTGTTTTCTTTTTTGTTTTCGTTTTTGTTTTCGTTTTTGTTTTCGTTTTTGTTTTCGTTTTTGTTTTCGTTTTTGTTTTCGTTTTTGTTTTCGTTTTTGTTTTCGTTTTTGTTTTCGTTTTTGATTTCGTTTTTGTTTTCGTTTTTGTTTTCGTTTTTGTTTTCGTTTTTGTTTTCGTTTTTGTTTTCGTTTTTGTTTTCGTTTTTGATTTCGTGTTTGTTTTCGTTTTTGTTTTTGTTTTCGTTTTTGTTTTCGTTTTTGTTTTTGTTTTCCTTTTCGTTTTTGTTTGTGTTTTTGTTTTCGTTTTTGTTTTCGTTTTTGTTTTCGTTTTTGTTTTCGTTTTTGTTTTCGTTTTTGTTTTCGTTTTTGTTTTCGTTTTTGTTTTCGTTTTTGTTTTCGTTTTTGTTTTTGTTTTCCTTTTCGTTTTTGTTTGTGTTTTTGTTTTCGTTTTTGTTTTCGTTTTTGTTTTCGTTTTTGTTTTCGTTTTTGTTTTCGTTTTTGTTTTCGTTTTTGTTTTCGTTTTTGATTTCGTTTTTGTTTTCGTTTTTGTTTTCGTTTTTGTTTTCGTTTTTGTTTTCGTTTTTGTTTTCGTTTTTGTTTTCGTTTTTGTTTTCGTTTTTGTTTTCGTTTTTGTTTTTGTTTTCGTTTTTGTTTTTGTTTTTGTCCTTGTTTCTGTCCTTGTCTTTGTCTTAATTGGTTTTTGTTTGTACGAGACTAAGTCCAGCGGCATAATGCTCTTCGATCGCACACGACCAAGTCCAGCGGCGTGTCGCTCCTAGGGCTGTTGCGAATACTTAAAAGTCCCTACGGTCAAAATCATTGGGTTGCGACTCACCTTTACGAGTTGCTCGCTCGCTGCGCTCGCTCGGAATGTTATAGCCTTACCTAAAACCAATCCACCTTGCGTTCGTTTTTCGAAAAGACCGCGATTTTCCGATAATTTACAGACGCGCGGGATCGGTTTTGAGGTTAGGCTAGTTTTATAAGAGCGAGCGAAGCGAGCGAGAAGCTACATCAATTCCCGCGCTATAGTTATATATCAAATGTTCTTTACTAACAATTCTCACCGATCGAAAGAAAGTTTCTGATTTGATAGAAGAATAACAGATATGTTTCGCTAGGTACGCGATTCGTGCTGATCGATGTATCTCGATGATGTTGTTGTTTTCGTTTTTGTTTTCGTTTTTGTTTTCGTTTTTGTTTTCGTTTTTGATTTCGTTTTTGTTTTCGTTTTTGTTTTCGTTTTTGTTTTCGTTTTTGTTTTCGTTTTTGTTTTCGTTTTTGTTTTTGTTTTCGTTTTTGTTTTCGTTTTTGTTTTCTTTTTTGTTTTCGTTTTTGTTTTCGTTTTTGTTTTCTTTTTTGTTTTCGTTTTTGTTTTCGTTTTTGTTTTCTTTTTTGTTTTCGTTTTTGTTTTCGTTTTTGTTTTCGTTTTCGTTTTCGTTTTTGTTTTCTTTTTTGTTTTCGTTTTTGTTTTCGTTTTTGTTTTCGTTTTTGTTTTCGTTTTTGTTTTCGTGTTTGTTTTCGTTTTTGTTTTCGTTTTCGTTTTCGTTTTTGTTTTCTTTTTTGTTTTCGTTTTTGTTTTCGTTTTTGTTTTCGTTTTTGTTTTCGTTTTTGTTTTCGTTTTTGTTTTCGTTTTTGTTTTCGTTTTTGTTTTCGTTTTTGTTTTCGTTTTTGTTTTCGTTTTTGTTTTCGTTTTTGTTTTCGTTTTTGTTTTCGTTTTTGTCTTCGTTTTTGTTTTCGTTTTTGTTTTCGTTTTTGATTTCGTTTTTGTTTTCGTTTTTGTTTTCGTTTTTGTTTTCGTTTTTGTTTTCGTTTTTGTTTTCGTTTTTGTTTTTGTTTTCGTTTTTGTTTTCGTTTTTGTTTTCTTTT
>NW_026869738.1:1137500-1142500 GCF_905332965.1 Bombus pascuorum | reverse complement strand
TTTCGTTTTTGATTTCGTTTTTGTTTTCGTTTTTGTTTTCGTTTTTGTTTTCGTTTTTGTTTTCGTTTTTGTTTTCGTGTTTGTTTTCGTTTTTGTTTTCGTTTTTGTTTTCGTTTTTGTTTTTGTTTTCGTTTTTGTTTTTGTTTTTGTCCTTGTTTCTGTCCTTGTCTTTGTCTTAATTGGTTTTTGTTTGTACGAGACTAAGTCCAGCGGCATAATGCTCTTCGATCGCACACGACCAAGTCCAGCGGCGTGTCGCTCCTAGGGCTGTTGCGAATACTTAAAAGTCCCTACGGTCAAAATCATTGGGTTGCGACTCACCTTTACGAGTTGCTCGCTCGCTGCGCTCGCTCGGAATGTTATAGCCTTACCTAAAACCAATCCACCTTGCGTTCGTTTTTCGAAAAGACCGCGATTTTCCGATAATTTACAGACGCGCGGGATCGGTTTTGAGGTTAGGCTAGTTTTATAAGAGCGAGCGAAGCGAGCGAGAAGCTACATCAATTCCCGCGCTATAGTTATATATCAAATGTTCTTTACTAACAATTCTCACCGATCGAAAGAAAGTTTCTGATTTGATAGAAGAATAACAGATATGTTTCGCTAGGTACGCGATTCGTGCTGATCGATGTATCTCGATGATGTTTTTGTTTTCGTTTTTGTTTTCGTTTTTGTTTTCGTTTTTGTTTTCGTTTTTCTTTTCGTGTTTGTTTTCGTTTTTGTTTTCGTTTTTGTTTTCTTTTTTGTTTTCGTTTTTGTTTTCGTTTTTGTTTTCTTTTTTGTTTTCGTTTTTGTTTTCGTTTTTGTTTTCGTTTTTGTTTTCGTTTTTGTTTTCGTTTTTGTTTTCGTTTTTGTTTTCGTTTTTGTTTTCGTTTTTGTTTTCGTTTTTGTTTTTGTTTTCGTTTTTGTTTTCGTTTTTGTTTTCGTTTTTGTTTTCGTTTTTGTTTTCGTTTTTGTTTTCGTTTTTGCTTTCGTTTTTGTTTTTGTTTTCGTTTTTGTTTTCGTTTTTGTTTTTGTTTTCCTTTTCGTTTTTGTTTGTGTTTTTGTTTTCGTTTTTGTTTTCGTTTTTGTTTTCGTTTTTGTTTTCGTTTTTGTTTTCGTTTTTGTTTTCGTGTTTGTTTTCGTTTTTGTTTTCGTTTTTGTTTTCGTTTTCGTTTTCGTTTTCGTTTTTGTTTTCGTTTTTGTTTTTGTTTTCGTTTTTGTTTTCGTTTTTGTTTTCGTTTTTGTTTTCGTTTTTGTTTTCGTTTTTGTTTTCGTTTTTGTTTTCGTTTTTGTTTTCGTTTTTGATTTCGTTTTTGTTTTCGTGTTTGTTTTCGTTTTTGTTTTCGTTTTTGTTTTCGTTTTTGTTTTCGTTTTTGTTTTCGTTTTTGTTTTCGTTTTTGTTTTCGTTTTTGTTTTCGTTTTTGTTTTCGTTTTTGTTTTCGTTTTTGTTTTCGTTTTTGTTTTCGTTTTTGTTTTCGTTTTTGTTTTCGTTTTTGTTTTCGTTTTTGTTTTCGTGTTTGTTTTCGTTTTTGTTTTTGTTTTTGTTTTCGTTTTTGTTTTTGTTTTTGTTTTTGTTTTCCTTTTCGTTTTTGTTTGTGTTTTTGTTTTCGTTTTTGTTTTCGTTTTTGTTTTCGTTTTTTTTTTCGTTTTTGTTTTCGTTTTTGTTTTCGTTTTTGTTTTCGTGTTTGTTTTCGTTTTTGTTTTCGTTTTTGTTTTTGTTTTCGTTTTTGTTTTCGTTTTTGTTTTCGTTTTTGTTTTCGTTTTTGTTTTCGTTTTTGTTTTCGTTTTTGTTTTCGTTTTTGTTTTCGTTTTTGTTTTCGTTTTTGTTTTCGTTTTTGATTTCGTTTTTGTTTTCGTGTTTGTTTTCGTTTTTGTTTTCGTTTTTGTTTTCGTTTTTGTTTTCGTTTTTGTTTTCGTTTTTGTTTTCGTTTTTGTTTTTGTTTTTGTTTTCGTTTTTGTTTTCGTTTTTGTTTTCGTTTTTGTTTTCGTTTTTGTTTTCGTTTTTGTTTTCGTTTTTGTTTTCGTGTTTGTTTTCGTTTTTGTTTTTGTTTTTGTTTTCGTTTTTGTTTTTGTTTTTGTTTTTGTTTTCCTTTTCGTTTTTGTTTGTGTTTTTGTTTTCGTTTTTGTTTTCGTTTTTGTTTTCGTTTTTGTTTTCGTTTTTGTTTTCGTTTTTGTTTTCGTTTTTGTTTTCGTGTTTGTTTTCGTTTTTGTTTTCGTTTTTGTTTTTGTTTTCGTTTTTGTTTTCGTTTTTGTTTTCGTTTTTGTTTTCGTTTTTGTTTTCGTTTTTGTTTTCGTTTTTGTTTTCGTTTTTGTTTTCGTTTTTGTTTTCGTTTTTGTTTTCGTTTTTGTTTTCGTTTTTGTTTTCGTTTTTGTTTTCGTTTTTGTTTTCGTTTTTGTTTTCGTTTTTGTTTTCGTGTTTGTTTTCGTTTTTGTTTTTGTTTTTGTTTTCGTTTTTGTTTTTTTTTTTGTTTTTGTTTTCCTTTTCGTTTTTGTTTGTGTTTTTGTTTTCGTTTTTGTTTTCGTTTTTGTTTTCGTTTTTGTTTTCGTTTTTGTTTTCGTTTTTGTTTTCGTTTTTGTTTTCGTGTTTGTTTTCGTTTTTGTTTTCGTTTTTGTTTTCGTTTTTGTTTTTGTTTTTGTTTTCGTTTTTGTTTTCGTTTTTGTTTTCGTTTTTGTTTTCGTTTTTGTTTTCTTTTTTGTTTTCGTTTTTGTTTTCGTTTTCGTTTTTGTTTGTGTTTTTGTTTTCGTTTTTGTTTTCGTTTTTGTTTTCGTTTTTGTTTTCGTTTTTGTTTTCGTTTTTGTTTTCGTTTTTCTTTTCGTGTTTGTTTTCGTTTTTGTTTTCGTTTTTGTTTTCGTTTTTGTTTTCGTGTTTGTTTTCGTTTTTGTTTTTGTTTTCGTTTTTGTTTTCGTGTTTGTTTTCGTTTTTGTTTTCGTTTTTGTTTTCGTTTTTGTTTTCGTTTTTGTTTTCGTTTTTGTTTTCGTTTTTGTTTTCTTTTTTGTTTTCGTTTTTGTTTTCGTTTTTGTTTTTGTTTTCCTTTTCGTTTTTGTTTGTGTTTTTGTTTTCGTTTTTGTTTTCGTTTTTGTTTTCGTTTTTGTTTTCGTTTTTGTTTTCGTGTTTGCTTTCGTTTTTGTTTTCGTTTTTGTTTTCGTTTTTGTTTTTGTTTTCGTTTTTGTTTTCGTTTTTGTTTTTGTTTTCTTTTTTGTTTTCGTTTTTGTTTTCGTTTTTGTTTTCTTTTTTGTTTTCGTTTTTGTTTTCGTTTTTGTTTTCGTTTTTGTTTTTGTTTTCGTTTTTGTTTTCGTTTTTGTTTTCGTTTTTGTTTTCGTTTTTGTTTTCGTTTTTGTTTTTGTTTTCCTTTTCGTTTTTGTTTGTGTTTTTGTTTTCGTTTTTGTTTTCGTTTTTGTTTTCGTTTTTGTTTTCGTTTTTCTTTTCGTGTTTGTTTTCGTTTTTGTTTTCGTTTTTGTTTTCTTTTTTGTTTTCGTTTTTGTTTTCGTTTTTGTTTTCTTTTTTGTTTTCGTTTTTGTTTTCGTTTTTGTTTTCGTTCTTGTTTTCGTTTTTGTTTTTGTTTTTGTTTTCGTTTTTGTTTTCGTTTTCGTTTTCGTTTTTGTTTTCGTTTTTGTTTTCGTTTTTGTTTTCGTTTTTGTTTTCGTTTTTGTTTTCGTTTTTGTTTTCGTTTTTCTTTTCGTGTTTGTTTTCGTTTTTGTTTTCGTTTTTGTTTTCTTTTTTGTTTTCGTTTTTGTTTTCGTTTTTGTTTTCTTTTTTGTTTTCGTTTTTGTTTTCGTTTTTGTTTTCGTTTTTGTTTTCGTTTTTGTTTTTGTTTTTGTTTTTGTTTTCGTTTTTGTTTTCGTTTTCGTTTTCGTTTTTGTTTTCGTTTTTGTTTTCGTTTTTGTTTTCGTTTTTGTTTTCGTTTTTGTTTTCGTTTTTGTTTTCGTTTTTGTTTTCGTTTTTGTTTTCGTTTTTGCTTTCGTTTTTGTTTTCGTGTTTGTTTTCGTTTTTGTTTTCGTTTTTGTTTTCTTTTTTGTTTTCGTTTTTGTTTTCGTTTTTGTTTTCGTTTTTGTTTTCGTTTTTGTTTTCGTTTTTGTTTTCGTTTTTGTTTTCGTTTTTGTTTTCGTTTTTGTTTTCGTTTTTGATTTCGTTTTTGTTTTCGTTTTTGTTTTCGTTTTTGTTTTCGTTTTTGTTTTCGTTTTTGTTTTCGTTTTTGTTTTCGTTTTTGTTTTCGTTTTTGTTTTCGTTTTTGTTTTCGTGTTTGTTTTCGTTTTTGTTTTTGTTTTCGTTTTTGTTTTTGTTTTTGTTTTCCTTTTCGTTTTTGTTTGTGTTTTTGTTTTCGTTTTTGTTTTCGTTTTTGTTTTCGTTTTTGTTTTCGTTTTTGTTTTCGTTTTTGTTTTCGTTTTTGTTTTCGTTTTTGATTTCGTTTTTGTTTTCGTTTTTGTTTTCGTTTTTGTTTTCGTTTTTGTTTTCGTTTTTGTTTTCGTTTTTGTTTTCGTTTTTGTTTTCGTTTTTGTTTTCGTTTTTGTTTTCGTGTTTGTTTTCGTTTTTGTTTTTGTTTTCGTTTTTGTTTTTGTTTTTGTTTTTGTTTTCCTTTTCGTTTTTGTTTGTGTTTTTGTTTTCGTTTTTGTTTTCGTTTTTGTTTTCGTTTTTGTTTTCGTTTTTGTTTTTTTTTTTGTTTTCGTTTGTGTTTTCGTTTTTGTTTTCGTGTTTGTTTTCGTTTTTGTTTTCGTTTTTGTTTTCGTTTTTGTTTTTGTTTTCGTTTTTGTTTTCGTTTTTGTTTTTGTTTTCCTTTTCGTTTTTGTTTGTGTTTTTGTTTTCGTTTTTGTTTTCGTTTTTGTTTTCGTTTTTGTTTTCGTTTTTGTTTTCGTTTTTGTTTTCGTTTTTGTTTTCGTTTTTGTTTTCGTTTTTGTTTTCGTTTTTGTTTTCTTTTTTGTTTTCGTTTTTGTTTTCGTTTTTGTTTTCGTTTTTGTTTTCGTTTTTGTTTTCGTTTTTGTTTTCGTTTTTGTTTTCGTTTTTGTTTTCGTTTTTGTTTTCG
>NW_026869738.1:1067500-1097500 GCF_905332965.1 Bombus pascuorum | reverse complement strand
GTTTTTGTTTGTACGAGACTAAGTCCAGCGGCATAATGCTCTTCGATCGCACACGACCAAGTCCAGCGGCGTGTCGCTCCTAGGGCTGTTGCGAATACTTAAAAGTCCCTACGGTCAAAATCATTGGGTTGCGACTCACCTTTACGAGTTGCTCGCTCGCTGCGCTCGCTCGGAATGTTATAGCCTTACCTAAAACCAATCCACCTTGCGTTCGTTTTTCGAAAAGACCGCGATTTTCCGATAATTTACAGACGCGCGGGATCGGTTTTGAGGTTAGGCTAGTTTTATAAGAGCGAGCGAAGCGAGCGAGAAGCTACATCAATTCCCGCGCTATAGTTATATATCAAATGTTCTTTACTAACAATTCTCACCGATCGAAAGAAAGTTTCTGATTTGATAGAAGAATAACAGATATGTTTCGCTAGGTACGCGATTCGTGCTGATCGATGTATCTCGATGATGTTTTTGTTTTCGTTTTTGTTTGCGTTTTTGTTTTCGTTTTTGTTTTCGTTTTTCTTTTCGTGTTTGTTTTCGTTTTTGTTTTCGTTTTTGTTTTCTTTTTTGTTTTCGTTTTTGTTTTCGTTTTTGTTTTCTTTTTTGTTTTCGTTTTTGTTTTCGTTTTTGTTTTCGTTTTTGTTTTCGTTTTTGTTTTCGTTTTTGTTTTCGTTTTTGTTTTCGTTTTTGTTTTCGTTTTTGTTTTCGTTTTTGTTTTCGTTTTTGTTTTCGTTTTTGTTTTTGTTTTCGTTTTTGTTTTCGTTTTTGTTTTCGTTTTTGTTTTCGTTTTTGTTTTCGTTTTTGTTTTCGTTTTTGTTTTTGTTTTCGTTTTTGTTTTCGTTTTTGTTTTCGTTTTTGTTTTCGTTTTTGTTTTCGTTTTTGTTTTCGTTTTTGTTTTCGTTTTTGTTTTCGTTTTTGTTTTCGTTTTTGTTTTCGTTTTTGTTTTCGTGTTTGTTTTCGTTTTTGTTTTCGTTTTTGTTTTCGTTTTTGTTTTCGTGTTTGTTTTCGTTTTTGTTTTCGTTTTTGTTTTCGTTTTTGTTTTTGTTTTCGTTTTTGTTTTTGTTTTTGTCCTTGTTTCTGTCCTTGTCTTTGTCTTATTTGGTTTTTGTTTGTACGAGACTAAGTCCAGCGGCATAATGCTCTTCGATCGCACACGACCAAGTCCAGCGGCGTGTCGCTCCTAGGGCTGTTGCGAATACTTAAAAGTCCCTACGGTCAAAATCATTGGGTTGCGACTCACCTTTACGAGTTGCTCGCTCGCTGCGCTCGCTCGGAATGTTATAGCCTTACCTAAAACCAATCCACCTTGCGTTCGTTTTTCGAAAAGACCGCGATTTTCCGATAATTTACAGACGCGCGGGATCGGTTTTGAGGTTAGGCTAGTTTTATAAGAGCGAGCGAAGCGAGCGAGAAGCTACATCAATTCCCGCGCTATAGTTATATATCAAATGTTCTTTACTAACAATTCTCACCGATCGAAAGAAAGTTTCTGATTTGATAGAAGAATAACAGATATGTTTCGCTAGGTACGCGATTCGTGCTGATCGATGTATCTCGATGATGTTTTTGTTTTCGTTTTTGTTTTCGTTTTTGTTTTCGTTTTTGTTTTCGTTTTTGTTTTCGTTTTTGTTTTCGTTTTTGTTTTCGTTTTTGTTTTCGTTTTTGTTTTCGTTTTTGTTTTCGTTTTTGTTTTCGTTTTTGTTTTCGTTTTTGTTTTCGTTTTCGTTTTCGTTTTCGTTTTCGTTTTCGTTTTTGTTTTCGTTTTTGTTTTCGTTTTTGTTTTCGTTTTTGTTTTCGTTTTTGTTTTCGTTTTTGTTTTCGTTTTTGTTTTCGTTTTTGTTTTCGTTTTTGTTTTCGTTTTTGTTTTCGTGTTTGTTTTCGTTTTTGTTTTCGTTTTTGTTTTCGTTTTTGTTTTCGTTTTTGTTTTCGTTTTTGTTTTCGTGTTTGTTTTCGTTTTTGTTTTCGTTTTTGTTTTCGTTTTTGTTTTCGTTTTTGTTTTCGTTTTTGTTTTCGTTTTTGTTTTCGTTTTTGATTTCGTTTTTGTTTTCGTTTTTGTTTTCGTTTTTGTTTTCGTTTTTGTTTTCGTTTTCGTTTTCGTTTTTGTTTTCTTTTTTGTTTTCGTTTTTGTTTTCGTTTTTGTTTTCGTTTTTGTTTTCGTTTTTGTTTTCGTTTTTGTTTTCGTTTTTGTTTTCGTTTTTGTTTTCGTTTTTGTTTTCGTTTTTGATTTCGTTTTTGTTTTCGTTTTTGTTTTCGTTTTTGTTTTCGTTTTTGTTTTCGTTTTTGTTTTCGTTTTTGTTTTCGTTTTTGTTTTCGTTTTTGTTTTCGTTTTTGTTTTCGTTTTTGTTTTCGTTTTTGTTTTCGTTTTTGTTTTCGTGTTTGTTTTCGTTTTTGTTTTCGTTTTTGTTTTCTTTTTTGTTTTCGTTTTTGTTTTCGTTTTTGTTTTCGTTTTTGTTTTCGTTTTTGTTTTCGTTTTTGTTTTCGTTTTTGTTTTCGTTTTTGTTTTCGTTTTTGTTTTCGTTTTTGTTTTCGTTTTTGTTTTCGTTTTTGTTTTCGTTTTTGTTTTCGTTTTTGTTTTCGTTTTTGTTTTCGTTTTTGTTTTCGTTTTTGTTTTCGTGTTTGTTTTCGTTTTTGTTTTCGTTTTTGTTTTCGTTTTTGTTTTTGTTTTCGTTTTTGTTTTTGTTTTTGTCCTTGTTTCTGTCCTTGTCTTTGTCTTAATTGGTTTTTGTTTGTACGAGACTAAGTCCAGCGGCATAATGCTCTTCGATCGCACACGACCAAGTCCAGCGGCGTGTCGCTCCTAGGGCTGTTGCGAATACTTAAAAGTCCCTACGGTCAAAATCATTGGGTTGCGACTCACCTTTACGAGTTGCTCGCTCGCTGCGCTCGCTCGGAATGTTATAGCCTTACCTAAAACCAATCCACCTTGCGTTCGTTTTTCGAAAAGACCGCGATTTTCCGATAATTTACAGACGCGCGGGATCGGTTTTGAGGTTAGGCTAGTTTTATAAGAGCGAGCGAAGCGAGCGAGAAGCTACATCAATTCCCGCGCTATAGTTATATATCAAATGTTCTTTACTAACAATTCTCACCGATCGAAAGAAAGTTTCTGATTTGATAGAAGAATAACAGATATGTTTCGCTAGGTACGCGATTCGTGCTGATCGATGTATCTCGATGATGTTGTTGTTTTCGTTTTTGTTTTCGTTTTTGTTTTCGTTTTTGTTTTCGTTTTTCTTTTCGTGTTTGTTTTCGTTTTTGTTTTCGTTTTTGTTTTCTTTTTTGTTTTCGTTTTTGTTTTCGTTTTTGTTTTCTTTTTTGTTTTCGTTTTTGTTTTCGTTTTTGTTTTCGTTTTTGTTTTCGTTTTTGTTTTCGTTTTTGTTTTCGTTTTTGTTTTCGTTTTTGTTTTCGTTTTTGTTTTTGTTTTCGTTTTTGTTTTCGTTTTTGTTTTCGTTTTTGTTTTCGTTTTTGTTTTCGTTTTTGTTTTTGTTTTCGTTTTTGTTTTCGTTTTTGTTTTTGTTTTCCTTTTCGTTTTTGTTTGTGTTTTTGTTTTCGTTTTTGTTTTCGTTTTTGTTTTCGTTTTTGTTTTCGTTTTTGTTTTCGTTTTTGTTTTCGTTTTTGTTTTCGTGTTTGTTTTCGTTTTTGTTTTCGTTTTTGTTTTCGTTTTTGTTTTTGTTTTCGTTTTTGTTTTCGTTTTTGTTTTTGTTTTCCTTTTCGTTTTTGTTTGTGTTTTTGTTTTTGTCCTTGTTTCTGTCCTTGTCTTTGTCTTAATTGGTTTTTGTTTGTACGAGACTAAGTCCAGCGGCATAATGCTCTTCGATCGCACACGACCAAGTCCAGCGGCGTGTCGCTCCTAGGGCTGTTGCGAATACTTAAAAGTCCCTACGGTCAAAATCATTGGGTTGCGACTCACCTTTACGAGTTGCTCGCTCGCTGCGCTCGCTCGGAATGTTATAGCCTTACCTAAAACCAATCCACCTTGCGTTCGTTTTTCGAAAAGACCGCGATTTTCCGATAATTTACAGACGCGCGGGATCGGTTTTGAGGTTAGGCTAGTTTTATAAGAGCGAGCGAAGCGAGCGAGAAGCTACATCAATTCCCGCGCTATAGTTATATATCAAATGTTCTTTACTAACAATTCTCACCGATCGAAAGAAAGTTTCTGATTTGATAGAAGAATAACAGATATGTTTCGCTAGGTACGCGATTCGTGCTGATCGATGTATCTCGATGATGTTTTTGTTTTCGTTTTTGTTTTCGTTTTTGTTTTCGTTTTTGTTTTCGTTTTTGTTTTCGTTTTTGTTTTCGTTTTTGTTTTCGTTTTTGTTTTTGTTTTCGTTTTTGTTTTCGTTTTTGTTTTTGTTTTCCTTTTCGTTTTTGTTTGTGTTTTTGTTTTCGTTTTTGTTTTCGTTTTTGTTTTCGTTTTTGTTTTCGTTTTTGTTTTCGTTTTTGTTTTCGTTTTTGTTTTCGTGTTTGTTTTCGTTTTTGTTTTCGTTTTTGTTTTCGTTTTTGTTTTTGTTTTCGTTTTTGTTTTCGTTTTTGTTTTTGTTTTCCTTTTCGTTTTTGTTTGTGTTTTTGTTTTTGTCCTTGTTTCTGTCCTTGTCTTTGTCTTAATTGGTTTTTGTTTGTACGAGACTAAGTCCAGCGGCATAATGCTCTTCGATCGCACACGACCAAGTCCAGCGGCGTGTCGCTCCTAGGGCTGTTGCGAATACTTAAAAGTCCCTACGGTCAAAATCATTGGGTTGCGACTCACCTTTACGAGTTGCTCGCTCGCTGCGCTCGCTCGGAATGTTATAGCCTTACCTAAAACCAATCCACCTTGCGTTCGTTTTTCGAAAAGACCGCGATTTTCCGATAATTTACAGACGCGCGGGATCGGTTTTGAGGTTAGGCTAGTTTTATAAGAGCGAGCGAAGCGAGCGAGAAGCTACATCAATTCCCGCGCTATAGTTATATATCAAATGTTCTTTACTAACAATTCTCACCGATCGAAAGAAAGTTTCTGATTTGATAGAAGAATAACAGATATGTTTCGCTAGGTACGCGATTCGTGCTGATCGATGTATCTCGATGATGTTTTTGTTTTCGTTTTTGTTTTCGTTTTTGTTTTCGTTTTTGTTTTCGTTTTTCTTTTCGTGTTTGTTTTCGTTTTTGTTTTCGTTTTTGTTTTCTTTTTTGTTTTCGTTTTTGTTTTCGTTTTTGTTTTCTTTTTTGTTTTCGTTTTTGTTTTCGTTTTTGTTTTCGTTTTTGTTTTCGTTTTTGTTTTCGTTTTTGTTTTCGTTTTTGTTTTCGTTTTTGTTTTCGTTTTTGTTTTCGTTTTTGTTTTTGTTTTCGTTTTTGTTTTCGTTTTTGTTTTCGTTTTTGTTTTCGTTTTTGTTTTCGTTTTTGTTTTCGTTTTTGTTTTTGTTTTCGTTTTTGTTTTCGTTTTTGTTTTTGTTTTCCTTTTCGTTTTTGTTTGTGTTTTTGTTTTCGTTTTTGTTTTCGTTTTTGTTTTCGTTTTTGTTTTCGTTTTTGTTTTCGTTTTTGTTTTCGTTTTTGTTTTCGTTTTTGTTTTCGTTTTTGTTTTCGTTTTTGTTTTCGTTTTTGTTTTCGTGTTTGTTTTCGTTTTTGTTTTCGTTTTTGTTTTCGTTTTTGTTTTTGTTTTCGTTTTTGTTTTTGTTTTTGTCCTTGTTTCTGTCCTTGTCTTTGTCTTAATTGGTTTTTGTTTGTACGAGACTAAGTCCAGCGGCATAATGCTCTTCGATCGCACACGACCAAGTCCAGCGGCGTGTCGCTCCTAGGGCTGTTGCGAATACTTAAAAGTCCCTACGGTCAAAATCATTGGGTTGCGACTCACCTTTACGAGTTGCTCGCTCGCTGCGCTCGCTCGGAATGTTATAGCCTTACCTAAAACCAATCCACCTTGCGTTCGTTTTTCGAAAAGACCGCGATTTTCCGATAATTTACAGACGCGCGGGATCGGTTTTGAGGTTAGGCTAGTTTTATAAGAGCGAGCGAAGCGAGCGAGAAGCTACATCAATTCCCGCGCTATAGTTATATATCAAATGTTCTTTACTAACAATTCTCACCGATCGAAAGAAAGTTTCTGATTTGATAGAAGAATAACAGATATGTTTCGCTAGGTACGCGATTCGTGCTGATCGATGTATCTCGATGATGTTTTTGTTTTCGTTTTTGTTTTCGTTTTTGTTTTCGTTTTTGTTTTCGTTTTTGTTTTCGTTTTTGTTTTCGTTTTTGTTTTCGTTTTTGTTTTCGTGTTTGTTTTCGTTTTTGTTTTCGTTTTTGTTTTCGTTTTTGTTTTTGTTTTCGTTTTTGTTTTTGTTTTTGTCCTTGTTTCTGTCCTTGTCTTTGTCTTAATTGGTTTTTGTTTGTACGAGACTAAGTCCAGCGGCATAATGCTCTTCGATCGCACACGACCAAGTCCAGCGGCGTGTCGCTCCTAGGGCTGTTGCGAATACTTAAAAGTCCCTACGGTCAAAATCATTGGGTTGCGACTCACCTTTACGAGTTGCTCGCTCGCTGCGCTCGCTCGGAATGTTATAGCCTTACCTAAAACCAATCCACCTTGCGTTCGTTTTTCGAAAAGACCGCGATTTTCCGATAATTTACAGACGCGCGGGATCGGTTTTGAGGTTAGGCTAGTTTTATAAGAGCGAGCGAAGCGAGCGAGAAGCTACATCAATTCCCGCGCTATAGTTATATATCAAATGTTCTTTACTAACAATTCTCACCGATCGAAAGAAAGTTTCTGATTTGATAGAAGAATAACAGATATGTTTCGCTAGGTACGCGATTCGTGCTGATCGATGTATCTCGATGATGTTTTTGTTTTCGTTTTTGTTTTCGTTTTTGTTTTCGTTTTTGTTTTCGTTTTTCTTTTCGTGTTTGTTTTCGTTTTTGTTTTCGTTTTTGTTTTCGTTTTTGTTTTCGTTTTTGTTTTCGTTTTTGTTTTCGTTTTTGTTTTCGTTTTTGTTTTTGTTTTCGTTTTTGTTTTCGTTTTTGTTTTTGTTTTCCTTTTCGTTTTTGTTTGTGTTTTTGTTTTCGTTTTTGTTTTCGTTTTTGTTTTCGTTTTTGTTTTCGTTTTTGTTTTCGTTTTTGTTTTCGTTTTTGTTTTCGTGTTTGTTTTCGTTTTTGTTTTCGTTTTTGTTTTCGTTTTTGTTTTTGTTTTCGTTTTTGTTTTCGTTTTTGTTTTTGTTTTCCTTTTCGTTTTTGTTTGTGTTTTTGTTTTTGTCCTTGTTTCTGTCCTTGTCTTTGTCTTAATTGGTTTTTGTTTGTACGAGACTAAGTCCAGCGGCATAATGCTCTTCGATCGCACACGACCAAGTCCAGCGGCGTGTCGCTCCTAGGGCTGTTGCGAATACTTAAAAGTCCCTACGGTCAAAATCATTGGGTTGCGACTCACCTTTACGAGTTGCTCGCTCGCTGCGCTCGCTCGGAATGTTATAGCCTTACCTAAAACCAATCCACCTTGCGTTCGTTTTTCGAAAAGACCGCGATTTTCCGATAATTTACAGACGCGCGGGATCGGTTTTGAGGTTAGGCTAGTTTTATAAGAGCGAGCGAAGCGAGCGAGAAGCTACATCAATTCCCGCGCTATAGTTATATATCAAATGTTCTTTACTAACAATTCTCACCGATCGAAAGAAAGTTTCTGATTTGATAGAAGAATAACAGATATGTTTCGCTAGGTACGCGATTCGTGCTGATCGATGTATCTCGATGATGTTTTTGTTTTCGTTTTTGTTTTCGTTTTTGTTTTCGTTTTTGTTTTCGTTTTTCTTTTCGTGTTTGTTTTCGTTTTTGTTTTCGTTTTTGTTTTCTTTTTTGTTTTCGTTTTTGTTTTCGTTTTTGTTTTCTTTTTTGTTTTCGTTTTTGTTTTCGTTTTTGTTTTCGTTTTTGTTTTCGTTTTTGTTTTCGTTTTTGTTTTCGTTTTTGTTTTCGTTTTTGTTTTCGTTTTTGTTTTCGTTTTTGTTTTTGTTTTCGTTTTTGTTTTCGTTTTTGTTTTCGTTTTTGTTTTCGTTTTTGTTTTCGTTTTTGTTTTCGTTTTTGTTTTTGTTTTCGTTTTTGTTTTCGTTTTTGTTTTTGTTTTCCTTTTCGTTTTTGTTTGTGTTTTTGTTTTCGTTTTTGTTTTCGTTTTTGTTTTCGTTTTTGTTTTCGTTTTTGTTTTCGTTTTTGTTTTCGTTTTTGTTTTCGTTTTTGTTTTCGTTTTTGTTTTTGTTTTCGTTTTTGTTTTCGTTTTTGTTTTTGTTTTCCTTTTCGTTTTTGTTTGTGTTTTTGTTTTTGTCCTTGTTTCTGTCCTTGTCTTTGTCTTAATTGGTTTTTGTTTGTACGAGACTAAGTCCAGCGGCATAATGCTCTTCGATCGCACACGACCAAGTCCAGCGGCGTGTCGCTCCTAGGGCTGTTGCGAATACTTAAAAGTCCCTACGGTCAAAATCATTGGGTTGCGACTCACCTTTACGAGTTGCTCGCTCGCTGCGCTCGCTCGGAATGTTATAGCCTTACCTAAAACCAATCCACCTTGCGTTCGTTTTTCGAAAAGACCGCGATTTTCCGATAATTTACAGACGCGCGGGATCGGTTTTGAGGTTAGGCTAGTTTTATAAGAGCGAGCGAAGCGAGCGAGAAGCTACATCAATTCCCGCGCTATAGTTATATATCAAATGTTCTTTACTAACAATTCTCACCGATCGAAAGAAAGTTTCTGATTTGATAGAAGAATAACAGATATGTTTCGCTAGGTACGCGATTCGTGCTGATCGATGTATCTCGATGATGTTTTTGTTTTCGTTTTTGTTTTCGTTTTTGTTTTCGTTTTTGTTTTCGTTTTTGTTTTCGTTTTTGTTTTCGTTTTTGTTTTCGTTTTTGTTTTCGTGTTTGTTTACGTTTTTGTTTTCGTTTTTGTTTTCGTTTTCCTTTTCGTTTTTGTTTGTGTTTTTGTTTTTGTCCTTGTTTCTGTCCTTGTCTTTGTCTTAATTGGTTTTTGTTTGTACGAGACTAAGTCCAGCGGCATAATGCTCTTCGATCGCACACGACCAAGTCCAGCGGCGTGTCGCTCCTAGGGCTGTTGCGAATACTTAAAAGTCCCTACGGTCAAAATCATTGGGTTGCGACTCACCTTTACGAGTTGCTCGCTCGCTGCGCTCGCTCGGAATGTTATAGCCTTACCTAAAACCAATCCACCTTGCGTTCGTTTTTCGAAAAGACCGCGATTTTCCGATAATTTACAGACGCGCGGGATCGGTTTTGAGGTTAGGCTAGTTTTATAAGAGCGAGCGAAGCGAGCGAGAAGCTACATCAATTCCCGCGCTATAGTTATATATCAAATGTTCTTTACTAACAATTCTCACCGATCGAAAGAAAGTTTCTGATTTGATAGAAGAATAACAGATATGTTTCGCTAGGTACGCGATTCGTGCTGATCGATGTATCTCGATGATGTTTTTGTTTTCGTTTTTGTTTTCGTTTTTGTTTTCGTTTTTGTTTTCGTTTTTCTTTTCGTGTTTGTTTTCGTTTTTGTTTTCGTTTTTGTTTTCGTTTTTGTTTTCGTTTTTGTTTTCGTTTTTGTTTTCGTTTTTGTTTTCGTTTTTGTTTTTGTTTTCGTTTTTGTTTTCGTTTTTGTTTTTGTTTTCCTTTTCGTTTTTGTTTGTGTTTTTGTTTTCGTTTTTGTTTTCGTTTTTGTTTTCGTTTTTGTTTTCGTTTTTGTTTTCGTTTTTGTTTTCGTTTTTGTTTTCGTGTTTGTTTTCGTTTTTGTTTTCGTTTTTGTTTTCGTTATTGTTTTTGTTTTCGTTTTTGTTTTCGTTTTTGTTTTCGTTTTTGTTTTTGTTTTCGTTTTTGTTTTTGTTTTTGTCCTTGTTTCTGTCCTTGTCTTTGTCTTAATTGGTTTTTGTTTGTACGAGACTAAGTCCAGCGGCATAATGCTCTTCGATCGCACACGACCAAGTCCAGCGGCGTGTCGCTCCTAGGGCTGTTGCGAATACTTAAAAGTCCCTACGGTCAAAATCATTGGGTTGCGACTCACCTTTACGAGTTGCTCGCTCGCTGCGCTCGCTCGGAATGTTATAGCCTTACCTAAAACCAATCCACCTTGCGTTCGTTTTTCGAAAAGACCGCGATTTTCCGATAATTTACAGACGCGCGGGATCGGTTTTGAGGTTAGGCTAGTTTTATAAGAGCGAGCGAAGCGAGGGAGAAGCTACATCAATTCCCGCGCTATAGTTATATATCAAATGTTCTTTACTAACAATTCTCACCGATCGAAAGAAAGTTTCTGATTTGATAGAAGAATAACAGATATGTTTCGCTAGGTACGCGATTCGTGCTGATCGATGTATCTCGATGATGTTGTTGTTTTCGTTTTTGTTTTCGTTTTTGTTTTCGTTTTTGTTTTCGTTTTTGATTTCGTGTTTGTTTTCGTTTTTGTTTTCGTTTTTGTTTTCTTTTTTGTTTTCGTTTTTGTTTTCGTTTTTGTTTTCTTTTTTGTTTTCGTTTTTGTTTTCGTTTTTGTTTTCGTTTTTGTTTTCGTTTTCGTTTTTGTTTTCGTTTTTGTTTTCGTTTTTGTTTTCGTTTTTGTTTTCGTTTTTGTTTTCGTTTTTGTTTTTGTTTTCGTTTTTGTTTTCGTTTTTGTTTTCGTTTTTGTTTTCGTTTTTGTTTTCGTTTTTGTTTTCGTTTTTGTTTTTGTTTTCGTTTTTGTTTTCGTTTTTGTTTTTGTTTTCCTTTTCGTTTTTGTTTGTGTTTTTGTTTTCGTTTTTGTTTTCGTTTTTGTTTTCGTTTTTGTTTTCGTTTTTGTTTTCGTTTTTGTTTTCGTTTTTGTTTTCGTTTTTGTTTTCGTTTTTGTTTTCGTTTTTGTTTTCGTTTTTGTTTTCGTTTTTGTTTTCGTTTTTGTTTTTGTTTTCCTTTTCGTTTTTGTTTGTGTTTTTGTTTTTGTCCTTGTTTCTGTCCTTGTCTTTGTCTTAATTGGTTTTTGTTTGTACGAGACTAAGTCCAGCGGCATAATGCTCTTCGATCGCACACGACCAAGTCCAGCGGCGTGTCGCTCCTAGGGCTGTTGCGAATACTTAAAAGTCCCTGCGGTCAAAATCATTGGGTTGCGACTCACCTTTACGAGTTGCTCGCTCGCTGCGCTCGCTCGGAATGTTATAGCCTTACCTAAAACCAATCCACCTTGCGTTCGTTTTTCGAAAAGACCGCGATTTTCCGATAATTTACAGACGCGCGGGATCGGTTTTGAGGTTAGGCTAGTTTTATAAGAGCGAGCGAAGCGAGCGAGAAGCTACATCAATTCCCGCGCTATAGTTATATATCAAATGTTCTTTACTAACAATTCTCACCGATCGAAAGAAAGTTTCTGATTTGATAGAAGAATAACAGATATGTTTCGCTAGGTACGCGATTCGTGCTGATCGATGTATCTCGATGATGTTGTTGTTTTCGTTTTTGTTTTCGTTTTTGTTTTCGTTTTTGTTTTCGTTTTTGATTTCGTTTTTGTTTTCGTTTTTGTTTTCGTTTTTGTTTTCGTTTTTGTTTTCGTTTTTGTTTTCGTTTTTGTTTTCGTTTTTGTTTTCGTGTTTGTTTTCGTTTTTGTTTTCGTTTTTGTTTTCGTTTTTGTTTTTGTTTTCGTTTTTGTTTTTGTTTTTGTCCTTGTTTCTGTCCTTGTCTTTGTCTTAATTGGTTTTTGTTTGTACGAGACTAAGTCCAGCGGCATAATGCTCTTCGATCGCACACGACCAAGTCCAGCGGCGTGTCGCTCCTAGGGCTGTTGCGAATACTTAAAAGTCCCTACGGTCAAAATCATTGGGTTGCGACTCACCTTTACGAGTTGCTCGCTCGCTGCGCTCGCTCGGAATGTTATAGCCTTACCTAAAACCAATCCACCTTGCGTTCGTTTTTCGAAAAGACCGCGATTTTCCGATAATTTACAGACGCGCGGGATCGGTTTTGAGGTTAGGCTAGTTTTATAAGAGCGAGCGAAGCGAGCGAGAAGCTACATCAATTCCCGCGCTATAGTTATATATCAAATGTTCTTTACTAACAATTCTCACCGATCGAAAGAAAGTTTCTGATTTGATAGAAGAATAACAGATATGTTTCGCTAGGTACGCGATTCGTGCTGATCGATGTATCTCGATGATGTTTTTGTTTTCGTTTTTGTTTTCGTTTTTGTTTTCGTTTTTGTTTTCGTTTTTGTTTTCGTTTTTGTTTTCGTTTTTGTTTTCGTTTTTGTTTTCGTTTTTGTTTTCGTGTTTGTTTTCGTTTTTGTTTTCGTTTTTGTTTTCGTTTTTGTTTTTGTTTTCGTTTTCGTTTTTGTTTTCGTTTTTGTTTTTGTTTTCGTTTTTGTTTTTGTTTTTGTCCTTGTTTCTGTCCTTGTCTTTGTCTTAATTGGTTTTTGTTTGTACGAGACTAAGTCCAGCGGCATAATGCTCTTCGATCGCACACGACCAAGTCCAGCGGCGTGTCGCTCCTAGGGCTGTTGCGAATACTTAAAAGTCCCTACGGTCAAAATCATTGGGTTGCGACTCACCTTTACGAGTTGCTCGCTCGCTGCGCTCGCTCGGAATGTTATAGCCTTACCTAAAACCAATCCACCTTGCGTTCGTTTTTCGAAAAGACCGCGATTTTCCGATAATTTACAGACGCGCGGGATCGGTTTTGAGGTTAGGCTAGTTTTATAAGAGCGAGCGAAGCGAGCGAGAAGCTACATCAATTCCCGCGCTATAGTTATATATCAAATGTTCTTTACTAACAATTCTCACCGATCGAAAGAAAGTTTCTGATTTGATAGAAGAATAACAGATATGTTTCGCTAGGTACGCGATTCGTGCTGATCGATGTATCTCGATGATGTTTTTGTTTTCGTTTTTGTTTTCGTTTTTGTTTTCGTTTTTGTTTTCGTTTTTGTTTTCGTTTTTGTTTTCGTTTTTGTTTTCGTTTTTGTTTTCGTTTTTGTTTTCGTGTTTGTTTTCGTTTTTGTTTTCGTTTTTGTTTTCGTTTTTGTTTTTGTTTTCGTTTTTGTTTTCGTTTTTGTTTTTGTTTTCCTTTTCGTTTTTGTTTGTGTTTTTGTTTTTGTCCTTGTTTCTGTCCTTGTCTTTGTCTTAATTGGTTTTTGTTTGTACGAGACTAAGTCCAGCGGCATAATGCTCTTCGATCGCACACGACCAAGTCCAGCGGCGTGTCGCTCCTAGGGCTGTTGCGAATACTTAAAAGTCCCTACGGTCAAAATCATTGGGTTGCGACTCACCTTTACGAGTTGCTCGCTCGCTGCGCTCGCTCGGAATGTTATAGCCTTACCTAAAACCAATCCACCTTGCGTTCGTTTTTCGAAAAGACCGCGATTTTCCGATAATTTACAGACGCGCGGGATCGGTTTTGAGGTTAGGCTAGTTTTATAAGAGCGAGCGAAGCGAGCGAGAAGCTACATCAATTCCCGCGCTATAGTTATATATCAAATGTTCTTTACTAACAATTCTCACCGATCGAAAGAAAGTTTCTGATTTGATAGAAGAATAACAGATATGTTTCGCTAGGTACGCGATTCGTGCTGATCGATGTATCTCGATGATGTTTTTGTTTTCGTTTTTGTTTTCGTTTTTGTTTTCGTTTTTGTTTTCGTTTTTGTTTTCGTGTTTGTTTTCGTTTTTGTTTTCGTTTTTGTTTTCGTTTTTGTTTTCGTTTTTGTTTTCGTTTTTGTTTTCGTGTTTGTTTTCGTTTTTGTTTTCGTTTTCGTTTTCGTTTTTGTTTTCTTTTTTGTTTTCGTTTTTGTTTTCGTTTTTGTTTTCGTTTTTGTTTTCGTTTTTGTTTTCGATTTTTGTTTTCGTTTTTGTTTTCGTTTTTGTTTTCGTTTTTGATTTCGTTTTTGTTTTCGTTTTTGTTTTCGTTTTTGTTTTCGTTTTTGTTTTCGTTTTTGTTTTCGTTTTTGTTTTCGTTTTTGTTTTCGTGTTTGTTTTCGTTTTTGTTTTCGTGTTTGTTTTCGTTTTTGTTTTTGTTTTCGTTTTTGTTTTTGTTTTTGTCCTTGTTTCTGTCCTTGTCTTTGTCTTAATTGGTTTTTGTTTGTACGAGACTAAGTCCAGCGGCATAATGCTCTTCGATCGCACACGACCAAGTCCAGCGGCGTGTCGCTCCTAGGGCTGTTGCGAATACTTAAAAGTCCCTATGGTCAAAATCATTGGGTTGTGACTCACCTTTACGAGTTGCTCGCTCGCTGCGCTCGCTCGGAATGTTATAGCCTTACCTAAAACCAATCCACCTTGCGTTCGTTTTTCGAAAAGACCGCGATTTTCCGATAATTTACAGACGCGCGGGATCGGTTTTGAGGTTAGGCTAGTTTTATAAGAGCGAGCGAAGCGAGCGAGAAGCTACATCAATTCCCTCGCTATAGTTATATATCAAATGTTCTTTACTAACAATTCTCACCGATCGAAAGAAAGTTTCTGATTTGATAGAAGAATAACAGATATGTTTCGCTAGGTACGCGATTCGTGCTGATCGATGTATCTCGATGATGTTTTTGTTTTCGTTTTTGTTTTCGTTTTTGTTTTCGTTTTTGTTTTCGTTTTTGTTTTCGTTTTTGTTTTCGTTTTTGTTTCGTTTTTGTTTTCGTTTTTGTTTTCGTTTTTGTTTTCGTTTTTGTTTTCGTTTTTGTTTTCGTGTTTGTTTTCGTTTTTGTTTTCGTTTTTGTTTTCTTTTTTGTTTTCGTTTTTGTTTTCGTTTTTGTTTTCGTTTTTGTTTTCGTTTTTGTTTTCGTTTTTGTTTTCGTTTTTGTTTTCGTTTTTGTTTTCGTTTTTGTTTTCGTTTTTGATTTCGTTTTTGTTTTCGTTTTTGTTTTCGTTTTTGTTTTCGTTTTTGTTTTAGTTTTTGTTTTCGTTTTTGTTTTCGTTTTTGTTTTTGTTTTCGTTTTTGTTTTCGTGTTTGTTTTCGTTTTTGTTTTTGTTTTCGTTTTTGTTTTTGTTTTTGTCCTTGTTTCTGTCCTTGTCTTTGTCTTAATTGGTTTTTGTTTGTACGAGACTAAGTCCAGCGGCATAATGCTCTTCGATCGCACACGACCAAGTCCAGCGGCGTGTCGCTCCTAGGGCTGTTGCGAATACTTAAAAGTCCCTACGGTCAAAATCATTGGGTTGCGACTCACCTTTACGAGTTGCTCGCTCGCTGCGCTCGCTCGGAATGTTATAGCCTTACCTAAAACCAATCCACCTTGCGTTCGTTTTTCGAAAAGACCGCGATTTTCCGATAATTTACAGACGCGCGGGATCGGTTTTGAGGTTAGGCTAGTTTTATAAGAGCGAGCGAAGCGAGCGAGAAGCTACATCAATTCCCGCGCTATAGTTATATATCAAATGTTCTTTACTAACAATTCTCACCGATCGAAAGAAAGTTTCTGATTTGATAGAAGAATAACAGATATGTTTCGCTAGGTACGCGATTCGTGCTGATCGATGTATCTCGATGATGTTTTTGTTTTCGTTTTTGTTTTCGTTTTTGTTTTCGTTTTTGTTTTCGTTTTTCTTTTCGTGTTTGTTTTCGTTTTTGTTTTCGTTTTTGTTTTCTTTTTTGTTTTCGTTTTTGTTTTCGTTTTTGTTTTCTTTTTTGTTTTCGTTTTTGTTTTCGTTTTTGTTTTCGTTTTTGTTTTCGTTTTCGTTTTTGTTTTCGTTTTTGTTTTCGTTTTTGTTTTCGTTTTTGTTTTCGTTTTTGTTTTCGTTTTTGTTTTTGTTTTTGTTTTCGTTTTTGTTTTCGTTTTTGTTTTCGTTTTTGTTTTCGTTTTTGTTTTCGTTTTTGTTTTCGTGTTTGTTTTCGTTTTTGTTTTCGTTTTCGTTTTTCGTTTTTGTTTTCTTTTTTGTTTTCGTTTTTGTTTTCGTTTTTGTTTTCGTTTTTGTTTTCGTTTTTGTTTTCGTTTTTGTTTTCGTTTTTGTTTTCGTTTTTGTTTTCGTTTTTGTTTTCGTTTTTGTTTTCGTTTTTGTTTTCGTGTTTGTTTTCGTTTTTGTTTTCGTTTTTGTTTTCGTTTTTGTTTTTGTTTTCGTTTTTGTTTTTGTTTTTGTCCTTGTTTCTGTCCTTGTCTTTGTCTTAATTGGTTTTTGTTTGTACGAGACTAAGTCCAGCGGCATAATGCTCTTCGATCGCACACGACCAAGTCCAGCGGCGTGTCGCTCCTAGGGCTGTTGCGAATACTTAAAAGTCCCTACGGTCAAAATCATTGGGTTGCGACTCACCTTTACGAGTTGCTCGCTCGCTGCGCTCGCTCGGAATGTTATAGCCTTACCTAAAACCAATCCACCTTGCGTTCGTTTTTCGAAAAGACCGCGATTTTCCGATAATTTACAGACGCGCGGGATCGGTTTTGAGGTTAGGCTAGTTTTATAAGAGCGAGCGAAGCGAGCGAGAAGCTACATCAATTCCCGCGCTATAGTTATATATCAAATGTTCTTTACTAACAATTCTCACCGATCGAAAGAAAGTTTCTGATTTGATAGAAGAATAACAGATATGTTTCGCTAGGTACGCGATTCGTGCTGATCGATGTATCTCGATGATGTTTTTGTTTTCGTTTTTGTTTTCGTTTTTGTTTTCGTTTTTGTTTTCGTTTTTGTTTTCGTTTTTGTTTTCGTTTTTGTTTTCGTTTTTGTTTTCGTTTTTGTTTTCGTGTTTGTTTTCGTTTTTGTTTTCGTTTTTGTTTTCGTTTTTGTTTTTGTTTTCGTTTTTGTTTTCGTTTTTGTTTTTGTTTTCCTTTTCGTTTTTGTTTGTGTTTTTGTTTTTGTCCTTGTTTCTGTCCTTGTCTTTGTCTTAATTGGTTTTTGTTTGTACGAGACTAAGTCCAGCGGCATAATGCTCTTCGATCGCACACGACCAAGTCCAGCGGCGTGTCGCTCCTAGGGCTGTTGCGAATACTTAAAAGTCCCTACGGTCAAAATCATTGGGTTGCGACTCACCTTTACGAGTTGCTCGCTCGCTGCGCTCGCTCGGAATGTTATAGCCTTACCTAAAACCAATCCACCTTGCGTTCGTTTTTCGAAAAGACCGCGATTTTCCGATAATTTACAGACGCGCGGGATCGGTTTTGAGGTTAGGCTAGTTTTATAAGAGCGAGCGAAGCGAGCGAGAAGCTACATCAATTCCCGCGCTATAGTTATATATCAAATGTTCTTTACTAACAATTCTCACCGATCGAAAGAAAGTTTCTGATTTGATAGAAGAATAACAGATATGTTTCGCTAGGTACGCGATTCGTGCTGATCGATGTATCTCGATGATGTTTTTGTTTTCGTTTTTGTTTTCGTTTTTGTTTTCGTTTTTGTTTTCGTTTTTGTTTTCGTGTTTGTTTTCGTTTTTGTTTTCGTTTTTGTTTTCGTTTTTGTTTTCGTTTTTGTTTTCGTTTTTGTTTTCGTGTTTGTTTTCGTTTTTGTTTTCGTTTTTGTTTTCGTTTTTGTTTTTGTTTTCGTTTTTGTTTTCGTTTTTGTTTTTGTTTTCCTTTTCGTTTTTGTTTGTGTTTTTGTTTTTGTCCTTGTTTCTGTCCTTGTCTTTGTCTTAATTGGTTTTTGTTTGTACGAGACTAAGTCCAGCGGCATAATGCTCTTCGATCGCACACGACCAAGTCCAGCGGCGTGTCGCTCCTAGGGCTGTTGCGAATACTTAAAAGTCCCTACGGTCAAAATCATTGGGTTGCGACTCACCTTTACGAGTTGCTCGCTCGCTGCGCTCGCTCGGAATGTTATAGCCTTACCTAAAACCAATCCACCTTGCGTTCGTTTTTCGAAAAGACCGCGATTTTCCGATAATTTACAGACGCGCGGGATCGGTTTTGAGGTTAGGCTAGTTTTATAAGAGCGAGCGAAGCGAGCGAGCAACTACATCAATTCCCGCGCTATAGTTATATATCAAATGTTCTTTACTAACAATTCTCACCGATCGAAAGAAAGTTTCTGATTTGATAGAAGAATAACAGATATGTTTCGCTAGGTACGCGATTCGTGCTGATCGATGTATCTCGATGATGTTTTTGTTTTCGTTTTTGTTTTCGTTTTTGTTTTCGTTTTTGTTTTCGTTTTTCTTTTCGTGTTTGTTTTCGTTTTTGTTTTCGTTTTTGTTTTCTTTTTTGTTTTCGTTTTTGTTTTCGTTTTTGTTTTCTTTTTTGTTTTCGTTTTTGTTTTCGTTTTTGTTTTCGTTTTTGTTTTCGTTTTCGTTTTTGTTTTCGTTTTTGTTTTCGTTTTTGTTTTCGTTTTTGTTTTCGTTTTTGTTTTCGTTTTTGTTTTTGTTTTCGTTTTTGTTTTTGTTTTCGTTTTTGTTTTCGTTTTTGTTTTCGTTTTTGTTTTCGTTTTTGTTTTCGTTTTTGTTTTCGTTTTTGTTTTTGTTTTCGTTTTTGTTTTCGTTTTTGTTTTTGTTTTCCTTTTCGTTTTTGTTTGTGTTTTTGTTTTCGTTTTTGTTTTCGTTTTTGTTTTCGTTTTTGTTTTCGTTTTTGTTTTCGTTTTTGTTTTCGTTTTTGTTTTCGTGTTTGTTTTCGTTTTTGTTTTCGTTTTTGTTTTCGTGTTTGTTTTCGTTTTTGTTTTCGTGTTTGTTTTCGTTTTTGTTTTTGTTTTCGTTTTTGTTTTTGTTTTTGTCCTTGTTTCTGTCCTTGTCTTTGTCTTAATTGGTTTTTGTTTGTACGAGACTAAGTCCAGCGGCATAATGCTCTTCGATCGCACACGACCAAGTCCAGCGGCGTGTCGCTCCTAGGGCTGTTGCGAATACTTAAAAGTCCCTACGGTCAAAATCATTGGGTTGCGACTCACCTTTACGAGTTGCTCGCTCGCTGCGCTCGCTCGGAATGTTATAGCCTTACCTAAAACCAATCCACCTTGCGTTCGTTTTTCGAAAAGACCGCGATTTTCCGATAATTTACAGACGCGCGGGATCGGTTTTGAGGTTAGGCTAGTTTTATAAGAGCGAGCGAAGCGAGCGAGAAGCTACATCAATTCCCTCGCTATAGTTATATATCAAATGTTCTTTACTAACAATTCTCACCGATCGAAAGAAAGTTTCTGATTTGATAGAAGAATAACAGATATGTTTCGCTAGGTACGCGATTCGTGCTGATCGATGTATCTCGATGATGTTTTTGTTTTCGTTTTTGTTTTCGTTTTTGTTTTCGTTTTTGTTTTCGTTTTTGTTTTCGTTTTTGTTTTCGTTTTTGTTTTCGTTTTTGTTTTCGTTTTTGTTTTCGTTTTTGTTTTCGTTTTTGTTTTCGTTTTTGTTTTCGTGTTTGTTTTCGTTTTTGTTTTCGTTTTTGTTTTCTTTTTTGTTTTCGTTTTTGTTTTCGTTTTTGTTTTCGTTTTTGTTTTCGTTTTTGTTTTCGTTTTTGTTTTCGTTTTTGTTTTCGTTTTTGTTTTCGTTTTTGTTTTCGTTTTTGATTTCGTTTTTGTTTTCGTTTTTGTTTTCGTTTTTGTTTTCGTTTTTGTTTTCGTTTTTGTTTTCGTTTTTGTTTTCGTTTTTGTTTTTGTTTTCGTTTTTGTTTTCGTGTTTGTTTTCGTTTTTGTTTTTGTTTTCGTTTTTGTTTTTGTTTTTGTCCTTGTTTCTGTCCTTGTCTTTGTCTTAATTGGTTTTTGTTTGTACGAGACTAAGTCCAGCGGCATAATGCTCTTCGATCGCACACGACCAAGTCCAGCGGCGTGTCGCTCCTAGGGCTGTTGCGAATACTTAAAAGTCCCTACGGTCAAAATCATTGGGTTGCGACTCACCTTTACGAGTTGCTCGCTCGCTGCGCTCGCTCGGAATGTTATAGCCTTACCTAAAACCAATCCACCTTGCGTTCGTTTTTCGAAAAGACCGCGATTTTCCGATAATTTACAGACGCGCGGGATCGGTTTTGAGGTTAGGCTAGTTTTATAAGAGCGAGCGAAGCGAGCGAGAAACTACATCAATTCCCGCGCTATAGTTATATATCAAATGTTCTTTACTAACAATTCTCACCGATCGAAAGAAAGTTTCTGATTTGATAGAAGAATAACAGATATGTTTCGCTAGGTACGCGATTCGTGCTGATCGATGTATCTCGATGATGTTTTTGTTTTCGTTTTTGTTTTCGTTTTTGTTTTCGTTTTTGTTTTCGTTTTTCTTTTCGTGTTTGTTTTCGTTTTTGTTTTCGTTTTTGTTTTCTTTTTTGTTTTCGTTTTTGTTTTCGTTTTTGTTTTCTTTTTTGTTTTCGTTTTTGTTTTCGTTTTTGTTTTCGTTTTTGTTTTCGTTTTCGTTTTTGTTTTCGTTTTTGTTTTCGTTTTTGTTTTCGTTTTTGTTTTCGTTTTTGTTTTCGTTTTTGTTTTTGTTTTCGTTTTTGTTTTTGTTTTCGTTTTTGTTTTCGTTTTTGTTTTCGTTTTTGTTTTCGTTTTTGTTTTTGTTTTCGTTTTTGTTTTCGTTTTTGTTTTTGTTTTCCTTTTCGTTTTTGTTTGTGTTTTTGTTTTCGTTTTTGTTTTCGTTTTTGTTTTCGTTTTTGTTTTCGTTTTTGTTTTCGTTTTTGTTTTCGTTTTTGTTTTCGTGTTTGTTTTCGTTTTTGTTTTCGTTTTTGTTTTCGTGTTTGTTTTCGTTTTTGTTTTCGTGTTTGTTTTCGTTTTTGTTTTTGTTTTCGTTTTTGTTTTTGTTTTTGTCCTTGTTTCTGTCCTTGTCTTTGTCTTAATTGGTTTTTGTTTGTACGAGACTAAGTCCAGCGGCATAATGCTCTTCGATCGCACACGACCAAGTCCAGCGGCGTGTCGCTCCTAGGGCTGTTGCGAATACTTAAAAGTCCCTACGGTCAAAATCATTGGGTTGCGACTCACCTTTACGAGTTGCTCGCTCGCTGCGCTCGCTCGGAATGTTATAGCCTTACCTAAAACCAATCCACCTTGCGTTCGTTTTTCGAAAAGACCGCGATTTTCCGATAATTTACAGACGCGCGGGATCGGTTTTGAGGTTAGGCTAGTTTTATAAGAGCGAGCGAAGCGAGCGAGAAGCTACATCAATTCCCTCGCTATAGTTATATATCAAATGTTCTTTACTAACAATTCTCACCGATCGAAAGAAAGTTTCTGATTTGATAGAAGAATAACAGATATGTTTCGCTAGGTACGCGATTCGTGCTGATCGATGTATCTCGATGATGTTTTTGTTTTCGTTTTTGTTTTCGTTTTTGTTTTCGTTTTTGTTTTCGTTTTTGTTTTCGTTTTTGTTTTCGTTTTTGTTTTCGTTTTTGTTTTCGTTTTTGTTTTCGTTTTTGTTTTCGTTTTTGTTTTCGTTTTTGTTTTCGTGTTTGTTTTCGTTTTTGTTTTCGTTTTTGTTTTCTTTTTTGTTTTCGTTTTTGTTTTCGTTTTTGTTTTCGTTTTTGTTTTCGTTTTTGTTTTCGTTTTTGTTTTCGTTTTTGTTTTCGTTTTTGTTTTCGTTTTTGTTTTCGTTTTTGATTTCGTTTTTGTTTTCGTTTTTGTTTTCGTTTTTGTTTTCGTTTTTGTTTTCGTTTTTGTTTTCGTTTTTGTTTTCGTTTTTGTTTTTGTTTTCGTTTTTGTTTTCGTGTTTGTTTTCGTTTTTGTTTTTGTTTTCGTTTTTGTTTTTGTTTTTGTCCTTGTTTCTGTCCTTGTCTTTGTCTTAATTGGTTTTTGTTTGTACGAGACTAAGTCCAGCGGCATAATGCTCTTCGATCGCACACGACCAAGTCCAGCGGCGTGTCGCTCCTAGGGCTGTTGCGAATACTTAAAAGTCCCTACGGTCAAAATCATTGGGTTGCGACTCACCTTTACGAGTTGCTCGCTCGCTGCGCTCGCTCGGAATGTTATAGCCTTACCTAAAACCAATCCACCTTGCGTTCGTTTTTCGAAAAGACCGCGATTTTCCGATAATTTACAGACGCGCGGGATCGGTTTTGAGGTTAGGCTAGTTTTATAAGAGCGAGCGAAGCGAGCGAGAAGCTACATCAATTCCCGCGCTATAGTTATATATCAAATGTTCTTTACTAACAATTCTCACCGATCGAAAGAAAGTTTCTGATTTGATAGAAGAATAACAGATATGTTTCGCTAGGTACGCGATTCGTGCTGATCGATGTATCTCGATGATGTTTTTGTTTTCGTTTTTGTTTTCGTTTTTGTTTTCGTTTTTGTTTTCGTTTTTCTTTTCGTGTTTGTTTTCGTTTTTGTTTTCGTTTTTGTTTTCTTTTTTGTTTTCGTTTTTGTTTTCGTTTTTGTTTTCTTTTTTGTTTTCGTTTTTGTTTTCGTTTTTGTTTTCGTTTTTGTTTTCGTTTTCGTTTTTGTTTTCGTTTTTGTTTTCGTTTTTGTTTTCGTTTTTGTTTTCGTTTTTGTTTTCGTTTTTGTTTTTGTTTTCGTTTTTGTTTTCGTTTTTGTTTTCGTTTTTGTTTTCGTTTTTGTTTTCGTTTTTGTTTTCGTTTTTGTTTTTGTTTTCGTTTTTGTTTTCGTTTTTGTTTTTGTTTTCCTTTTCGTTTTTGTTTGTGTTTTTGTTTTCGTTTTTGTTTTCGTTTTTGTTTTCGTTTTTGTTTTCGTTTTTGTTTTCGTTTTTGTTTTCGTTTTTGTTTTCGTGTTTGTTTTCGTTTTTGTTTTCGTTTTTGTTTTCGTTTTTGTTTTCGTTTTTGTTTTCGTTTTTGTTTTTGTTTTCCTTTTCGTTTTTGTTTGTGTTTTTGTTTTTGTCCTTGTTTCTGTCCTTGTCTTTGTCTTAATTGGTTTTTGTTTGTACGAGACTAAGTCCAGCGGCATAATGCTCTTCGATCGCACACGACCAAGTCCAGCGGCGTGTCGCTCCTAGGGCTGTTGCGAATACTTAAAAGTCCCTACGGTCAAAATCATTGGGTTGCGACTCACCTTTACGAGTTGCTCGCTCGCTGCGCTCGCTCGGAATGTTATAGCCTTACCTAAAACCAATCCACCTTGCGTTCGTTTTTCGAAAAGACCGCGATTTTCCGATAATTTACAGACGCGCGGGATCGGTTTTGAGGTTAGGCTAGTTTTATAAGAGCGAGCGAAGCGAGCGAGAAGCTACATCAATTCCCGCGCTATAGTTATATATCAAATGTTCTTTACTAACAATTCTCACCGATCGAAAGAAAGTTTCTGATTTGATAGAAGAATAACAGATATGTTTCGCTAGGTACGCGATTCGTGCTGATCGATGTATCTCGATGATGTTTTTGTTTTCGTTTTTGTTTTCGTTTTTGTTTTCGTTTTTGTTTTCGTTTTTGTTTTCGTTTTTGTTTTCGTTTTTGTTTTCGTTTTTGTTTTCGTTTTTGTTTTCGTGTTTGTTTTCGTTTTTGTTTTCGTTTTTGTTTTCGTTTTTGTTTTTGTTTTCGTTTTTGTTTTCGTTTTTGTTTTTGTTTTCCTTTTCGTTTTTGTTTGTGTTTTTGTTTTTGTCCTTGTTTCTGTCCTTGTCTTTGTCTTAATTGGTTTTTGTTTGTACGAGACTAAGTCCAGCGGCATAATGCTCTTCGATCGCACACGACCAAGTCCAGCGGCGTGTCGCTCCTAGGGCTGTTGCGAATACTTAAAAGTCCCTACGGTCAAAATCATTGGGTTGCGACTCACCTTTACGAGTTGCTCGCTCGCTGCGCTCGCTCGGAATGATATAGCCTTACCTAAAACCAATCCACCTTGCGTTCGTTTTTCGAAAAGACCGCGATTTTCCGATAATTTACAGACGCGCGGGATCGGTTTTGAGGTTAGGCTAGTTTTATAAGAGCGAGCGAAGCGAGCGAGAAGCTACATCAATTCCCGCGCTATAGTTATATATCAAATGTTCTTTACTAACAATTCTCACCGATCGAAAGAAAGTTTCTGATTTGATAGAAGAATAACAGATATGTTTCGCTAGGTACGCGATTCGTGCTGATCGATGTATCTCGATGATGTTTTTGTTTTCGTTTTTGTTTTCGTTTTTGTTTTCGTTTTTGTTTTCGTTTTTGTTTTCGTGTTTGTTTTCGTTTTTGTTTTCGTTTTTGTTTTCGTTTTTGTTTTCGTTTTTGTTTTCGTTTTTGTTTTCGTGTTTGTTTTCGTTTTTGTTTTCGTTTTCGTTTTCGTTTTTGTTTTCTTTTTTGTTTTCGTTTTTGTTTTCGTTTTTGTTTTCGTTTTTGTTTTCGTTTTTGTTTTCGTTTTTGTTTTCGTTTTTGTTTTCGTTTTTGTTTTCGTTTTTGTTTTCGTTTTTGATTTCGTTTTTGTTTTCGTTTTTGTTTTCGTTTTTGTTTTCGTTTTTGTTTTCGTTTTTGTTTTCGTTTTTGTTTTCGTTTTTGTTTTCGTGTTTGTTTTCGTTTTTGTTTTCGTTTTTGATTTCGTTTTTGTTTTCGTTTTTGTTTTCGTTTTTGTTTTCGTTTTTGTTTTCGTTTTTGTTTTCGTTTTTGTTTTCGTTTTTGTTTTCGTGTTTGTTTTCGTTTTTGTTTTCGTGTTTGTTTTCGTTTTTGTTTTTGTTTTCGTTTTTGTTTTTGTTTTTGTCCTTGTTTCTGTCCTTGTCTTTGTCTTAATTGGTTTTTGTTTGTACGAGACTAAGTCCAGCGGCATAATGCTCTTCGATCGCACACGACCAAGTCCAGCGGCGTGTCGCTCCTAGGGCTGTTGCGAATACTTAAAAGTCCCTACGGTCAAAATCATTGGGTTGCGACTCACCTTTACGAGTTGCTCGCTCGCTGCGCTCGCTCGGAATGTTATAGCCTTACCTAAAACCAATCCACCTTGCGTTCGTTTTTCGAAAAGACCGCGATTTTCCGATAATTTACAGACGCGCGGGATCGGTTTTGAGGTTAGGCTAGTTTTATAAGAGCGAGCGAAGCGAGCGAGAAGCTACATCAATTCCCGCGCTATAGTTATATATCAAATGTTCTTTACTAACAATTCTCACCGATCGAAAGAAAGTTTCTGATTTGATAGAAGAATAACAGATATGTTTCGCTAGGTACGCGATTCGTGCTGATCGATGTATCTCGATGATGTTTTTGTTTTCGTTTTTGTTTTCGTTTTTGTTTTCGTTTTTGTTTTCGTTTTTCTTTTCGTGTTTGTTTTCGTTTTTGTTTTCGTTTTTGTTTTCTTTTTTGTTTTCGTTTTTGTTTTCGTTTTTGTTTTCTTTTTTGTTTTCGTTTTTGTTTTCGTTTTTGTTTTCGTTTTTTTTTCGTTTTTGTTTTCGTTTTTGTTTTCGTTTTTGTTTTCGTTTTTGTTTTCGTTTTTGTTTTCGTTTTTGTTTTTGTTTTCGTTTTTGTTTTCGTTTTTGTTTTCGTTTTTGTTTTCGTTTTTGTTTTCGTTTTTGTTTTTGTTTTCGTTTTTGTTTTCGTTTTTGTTTTTGTTTTCCTTTTCGTTTTTGTTTGTGTTTTTGTTTTCGTTTTTGTTTTCGTTTTTGTTTTCGTTTTTGTTTTCGTTTTTGTTTTCGTTTTTGTTTTCGTTTTTGTTTTCGTGTTTGTTTTCGTTTTTGTTTTCGTTTTTGTTTTCGTTTTTGTTTTTGTTTTCGTTTTTGTTTTCGTTTTTGTTTTTGTTTTCCTTTTCGTTTTTGTTTGTGTTTTTGTTTTTGTCCTTGTTTCTGTCCTTGTCTTTGTCTTAATTGGTTTTTGTTTGTACGAGACTAAGTCCAGCGGCATAATGCTCTTCGATCGCACACGACCAAGTCCAGCGGCGTGTCGCTCCTAGGGCTGTTGCGAATACTTAAAAGTCCCTACGGTCAAAATCATTGGGTTGCGACTCACCTTTACGAGTTGCTCGCTCGCTGCGCTCGCTCGGAATGTTATAGCCTTACCTAAAACCAATCCACCTTGCGTTCGTTTTTCGAAAAGACCGCGATTTTCCGATAATTTACAGACGCGCGGGATCGGTTTTGAGGTTAGGCTAGTTTTATAAGAGCGAGCGAAGCGAGCGAGAAGCTACATCAATTCCCGCGCTATAGTTATATATCAAATGTTCTTTACTAACAATTCTCACCGATCGAAAGAAAGTTTCTGATTTGATAGAAGAATAACAGATATGTTTCGCTAGGTACGCGATTCGTGCTGATCGATGTATCTCGATGATGTTTTTGTTTTCGTTTTTGTTTTCGTTTTTGTTTTCGTTTTTGTTTTCGTTTTTGTTTTCGTTTTTGATTTCGTTTTTGTTTTCGTTTTTGTTTTCGTTTTTGTTTTCGTTTTTGTTTTCGTTTTTGTTTTCGTTTTTGTTTTCGTTTTTGTTTTCGTGTTTGTTTTCGTTTTTGTTTTCGTTTTCGTTTTTGTTTTTGTTTTTGTTTTTGATTTTGTTTTTGTTTTTGTCCTTGTTTCTGTCCTTGTCTTTGTCTTAATTGGTTTTTGTTTGTACGAGACTAAGTCCAGCGGCATAATGCTCTTCGATCCCACACGACCAAGTCCAGCGGCGTGTCGCTCCTAGGGCTGTTGCGAATACTTAAAAGTCCCTACGGTCAAAATCATTGGGTTGTGACTCACCTTTACGAGTTGCTCGCTCGCTGCGCTCGCTCGGAATGTTATAGCCTTACCTAAAACCAATCCACCTTGCGTTCGTTTTTCGAAAAGACCGCGATTTTCCGATAATTTACAGACGCGCGGGATCGGTTTTGAGGTTAGGCTAGTTTTATAAGAGCGAGCGAAGCGAGCGAGAAGCTACATCAATTCCCTCGCTATAGTTATATATCAAATGTTCTTTACTAACAATTCTCACCGATCGAAAGAAAGTTTCTGATTTGATAGAAGAATAACAGATATGTTTCGCTAGGTACGCGATTCGTGCTGATCGATGTATCTCGATGATGTTTTTGTTTTCGTTTTTGTTTTCGTTTTTGTTTTCGTTTTTGTTTTCGTTTTTGTTTTCGTTTTTGTTTTCGTTTTTGTTTTCGTTTTTGTTTTCGTTTTTGTTTTCGTTTTTGTTTTCGTTTTTGTTTTCGTTTTTGTTTTCGTTTTTGTTTTCGTGTTTGTTTTCGTTTTTGTTTTCGTTTTTGTTTTCTTTTTTGTTTTCGTTTTTGTTTTCGTTTTTGTTTTCGTTTTTGTTTTCGTTTTTGTTTTCGTTTTTGTTTTCGTTTTTGTTTTCGTTTTTGTTTTCGTTTTTGTTTTCGTTTTTGATTTCGTTTTTGTTTTCGTTTTTGTTTTCGTTTTTGTTTTCGTTTTTGTTTTCGTTTTTGTTTTCGTTTTTGTTTTCGTTTTTGTTTTCGTTTTTGTTTTTGTTTTCGTTTTTGTTTTCGTGTTTGTTTTCGTTTTTGTTTTTGTTTTCGTTTTTGTTTTTGTTTTTGTCCTTGTTTCTGTCCTTGTCTTTGTCTTAATTGGTTTTTGTTTGTACGAGACTAAGTCCAGCGGCATAATGCTCTTCGATCGCACACGACCAAGTCCAGCGGCGTGTCGCTCCTAGGGCTGTTGCGAATACTTAAAAGTCCCTACGGTCAAAATCATTGGGTTGCGACTCACCTTTACGAGTTGCTCGCTCGCTGCGCTCGCTCGGAATGTTATAGCCTTACCTAAAACCAATCCACCTTGCGTTCGTTTTTCGAAAAGACCGCGATTTTCCGATAATTTACAGACGCGCGGGATCGGTTTTGAGGTTAGGCTAGTTTTATAAGAGCGAGCGAAGCGAGCGAGAAGCTACATCAATTCCCGCGCTATAGTTATATATCAAATGTTCTTTACTAACAATTCTCACCGATCGAAAGAAAGTTTCTGATTTGATAGAAGAATAACAGATATGTTTCGCTAGGTACGCGATTCGTGCTGATCGATGTATCTCGATGATGTTTTTGTTTTCGTTTTTGTTTTCGTTTTTGTTTTCGTTTTTGTTTTCGTTTTTCTTTTCGTGTTTGTTTTCGTTTTTGTTTTCGTTTTTGTTTTCTTTTTTGTTTTCGTTTTTGTTTTCGTTTTTGTTTTCTTTTTTGTTTTCGTTTTTGTTTTCGTTTTTGTTTTCGTTTTTGTTTTCGTTTTCGTTTTTGTTTTCGTTTTTGTTTTCGTTTTTGTTTTCGTTTTTGTTTTCGTTTTTGTTTTCGTTTTTGTTTTCGTTTTCGTTTTTGTTTTCGTTTTTGTTTTCGTTTTTGTTTTCGTTTTTGTTTTCGTTTTTGTTTTCGTTTTTGTTTTCGTTTTTGTTTTCGTTTTTGTTTTTGTTTTCGTTTTTGTTTTCGTTTTTGTTTTTGTTTTCCTTTTCGTTTTTGTTTGTGTTTTTGTTTTCGTTTTTGTTTTCGTTTTTGTTTTCGTTTTTGTTTTCGTTTTTGTTTTCGTTTTTGTTTTCGTTTTTGTTTTCGTGTTTGTTTTCGTTTTTGTTTTCGTTTTTGTTTTCGTTTTTGTTTTCGTTTTTGTTTTCGTTTTTGTTTTTGTTTTCCTTTTCGTTTTTGTTTGTGTTTTTGTTTTTGTCCTTGTTTCTGTCCTTGTCTTTGTCTTAATTGGTTTTTGTTTGTACGAGACTAAGTCCAGCGGCATAATGCTCTTCGATCGCACACGACCAAGTCCAGCGGCGTGTCGCTCCTAGGGCTGTTGCGAATACTTAAAAGTCCCTACGGTCAAAATCATTGGGTTGCGACTCACCTTTACGAGTTGCTCGCTCGCTGCGCTCGCTCGGAATGTTATAGCCTTACCTAAAACCAATCCACCTTGCGTTCGTTTTTCGAAAAGACCGCGATTTTCCGATAATTTACAGACGCGCGGGATCGGTTTTGAGGTTAGGCTAGTTTTATAAGAGCGAGCGAAGCGAGCGAGAAGCTACATCAATTCCCGCGCTATAGTTATATATCAAATGTTCTTTACTAACAATTCTCACCGATCGAAAGAAAGTTTCTGATTTGATAGAAGAATAACAGATATGTTTCGCTAGGTACGCGATTCGTGCTGATCGATGTATCTCGATGATGTTTTTGTTTTCGTTTTTGTTTTCGTTTTTGTTTTCGTTTTTGTTTTCGTTTTTGTTTTCGTTTTTGTTTTCGTTTTTGTTTTCGTTTTTGTTTTCGTTTTTGTTTTCGTGTTTGTTTTCGTTTTTGTTTTTGTTTTCGTTTTTGTTTTTGTTTTTGTCCTTGTTTCTGTCCTTGTCTTTGTCTTAATTGGTTTTTGTTTGTACGAGACTAAGTCCAGCGGCATAATGCTCTTCGATCGCACACGACCAAGTCCAGCGGCGTGTCGCTCCTAGGGCTGTTGCGAATACTTAAAAGTCCCTACGGTCAAAATCATTGGGTTGCGACTCACCTTTACGAGTTGCTCGCTCGCTGCGCTCGCTCGGAATGTTATAGCCTTACCTAAAACCAATCCACCTTGCGTTCGTTTTTCGAAAAGACCGCGATTTTCCGATAATTTACAGACGCGCGGGATCGGTTTTGAGGTTAGGCTAGTTTTATAAGAGCGAGCGAAGCGAGCGAGAAGCTACATCAATTCCCGCGCTATAGTTATATATCAAATGTTCTTTACTAACAATTCTCACCGATCGAAAGAAAGTTTCTGATTTGATAGAAGAATAACAGATATGTTTCGCTAGGTACGCGATTCGTGCTGATCGATGTATCTCGATGATGTTTTTGTTTTCGTTTTTGTTTTCGTTTTTGTTTTCGTTTTTGTTTTCGTTTTTCTTTTCGTGTTTGTTTTCGTTTTTGTTTTCGTTTTTGTTTTCTTTTTTGTTTTCGTTTTTGTTTTCGTTTTTGTTTTCTTTTTTGTTTTCGTTTTTGTTTTCGTTTTTGTTTTCGTTTTTTTTTCGTTTTTGTTTTCGTTTTTGTTTTCGTTTTTGTTTTCGTTTTTGTTTTCGTTTTTGTTTTCGTTTTTGTTTTCGTTTTTGTTTTCGTTTTTGTTTTCGTTTTTGTTTTCGTTTTTGTTTTCGTTTTTGTTTTCGTTTTTGTTTTCGTTTTTGTTTTCGTTTTTGTTTTTGTTTTCGTTTTTGTTTTCGTTTTTGTTTTCGTTTTCCTTTTCGTTTTTGTTTGTGTTTTTGTTTTCGTTTTTGTTTTCGTTTTTGTTTTCGTGTTTGTTTTCGTTTTTGTTTTTGTTTTTGTTTTCGTTTTTGTTTTCGTGTTTGTTTTCGTTTTTGTTTTCGTTTTTGTTTTCGTTTTTGTTTTTGTTTTCGTTTTTGTTTTCGTTTTTGTTTTTGTTTTCCTTTTCGTTTTTGTTTGTGTTTTTGTTTT